>NC_143019.1:106380148-106539673 GCF_055824585.1 Amblyomma mixtum | reverse complement strand
CTCAGAGCAGTGCGAAAGCACGGGACTCGTTTCGCATTCCTCGCCAGAGACACTAACGCACAACTCAGCGTCCGGAAACTCTCCATGCGCCTGCTTCCGTTGATCGTAAGTTTCGGGTTTCTGCATGTCTGCCGAACGCGCTGCACAACACGGTGTGCCGTCCTCATCTACTTCGCTTGCGTCGGCGCAAGTGTTTTCACTAATGTCCAGACGGACGTCCTCTCTGCCCTGTTCGGCAACTTCTCCTGCTTTCGACACGCTAGGAGATTCGCTTTCCGGTAACTCCGCCACAATCTCAATGGGCGAGACCTCTGTTAGTGCATCGTCCGATGCTGTGACTACCTTATCCGATGGTGTAGAGGTTTTCTCAGTTGGCGAATGCGGGGCAATTCCCAATGTTACAGCAGCAGTTACATCTGCCACGTACGGACTACCTTCCTCTGTGCCGCACTGGCAGCTCTGCTCTACAGCTACGCACTCTACCTCTGCGTCACAATCTTCCGACCCTTCAGCATTTTCGAGCCACTCTAAAATGTCGGCTTTAAACTGGTACGGAAAATCGTTAAACGATGGGGTGCTATTCTCTCGCAGGTACCTTTGGCGAAGGTCCAGCGGTGACACGTTATATCTCGCCAGTAAGAAGCTTTTCAGCTCATCGTAGTCCGCCAAGCCGTCGTCCAACAGGCGCTTGACAACGTCATACGCTTCGCTGGAAAGCAGGGCTACCAACTTCTGTGCCCAACCATTCCGCTCAACGCGCTTTCTCTCGCAGACGCGCTCGAACTCCGCCAAATATTTCGCCATATCTTCGGCGATCACGAAGGGCTGCGGCCTGTCTCTCAGCTGATGACCGTTGGTCTTACGCAGAGCGAACAATGTTCTATCTCTCTCATAAAAGATCTCGTGTGCTTCAAACTCCAGGTCCATCAGTTTCTTAGCGCGAGCACGTCGTTTATTCTGAAGCTGCTTCTGTTTTTCTGCCTCCTCGCGCTCACGGCGTTCTGTGATCTCTTCCCAGGCCTCATTGGCTTCCTCAGCCGTTACATTCTCCTTTCGCATGATCTCAAGAATCGCATGCTTTCGTTTTCCGGGGCCCAAATCAATGCCCAACTCTTCAAAAATTTCGATGAGTTCCTTCACTTTGAAGTTCTCCATTGCTCACAATAGCCTCTTGTAGTTTGCCCTTTTCTTAGAATTCCCTTGCCGTTCACTACTATAGCGCTACTAGTATGACACGCGCAAGTAATTCTTTCCAAAACGCCTCGTTTACTCCCTCTGCACCAGCTTTCGTTTCAAAGCGCTCCGACTTGGCTCGAAACAGCAACGCTCTCCTACAGTGCTACACACACAGCCCTACTCTAGACTACAATCACGTGTGCTAAAGCAGTCTGGCGAATTGAGGGGAAAACATCAGGCACTCACCGCGCCGAGGTAGCTGACGCCGGTCGATCCCGCAGCTGCCATCCACTGTTGGGACTGAGGCATCCGAGCCAGGAAACTGTCGAGGCGACGGTGAGTCAAATGAACTTTATGTACAGTATGTACAAGGGATTTTACATGATACAAGGGTCAAGAGCACCACGGGCAGGCACATAGAAGAAGGGCGGCCCCGGCGGCGAGCGTAGCTCCGGCGTGATGGCTCTTCTGCTGCCCTTCTGCTGCTCGGGTTCAGCGCGGCTCCGTTTTTATAGCCGCTGGTAACGGTTACGGCAGCCAGCCGTTCAGATCCTCCAATCACTGGCCACCGTTCAAATTAGACCAATGGTCGAGAGCCGGCGAGCGTCGGAGGAGTTCGCACCGACGGAGAGGAGGAAAGGAGGAAGGGTCCGTGTCGGCGCCGCGGCGGCGGGATGAGTCACGCTGCATGTCGCGACTTGTCCGAGAAAGTCTGGGTCTGCTTTGAGCGCCGGCGGGCGCGCAGCGCTGGTTTAGACAGGCCCGCCAGCGAAATGTAGGCGCCGGCACTACAAAACACTCAATCTAAAAAAGGGTTCATAGCAGAGTTGCATCCAGTTACCTAGAAGGAATACCCACTGCGAGAGTGTGAACTTAGCATTTGGCTCGGCTTGCGATTGGCTGAAAACAATCTGATCATAAGCATAATCCGAAACTTAACATGGCTGCAATTCTACACCTGCATTCACACTTTCAGCCAAACACTAGCGAAGCCAGATACGAAGTTCACACTTTCTAGCATAGCCGCCAAGGGAATTCTGGGTAGTTTCGTGAGTTCATGGTGCAGTCAGTGCAGCTTTCAAAGTTTAAAATCTTGAGACAGAAGACAGCATCTCCGTCATTTCTCGACATAGGCACATTGAAAAGGCAAGTGCAGTACTGTTTTGCTCAACTCCCCATTGAATGCGAGGATCATGCAATTGTACCAGAGATGCTTGAAAAGCTCCGGTTCGGAGCTACTGCACATCCTCCCTCCGGAACTACCACGTGTGGATTTGAATGTGTTCACTTTAAAGTTGGTCTACACAACTGCAGTATGGTTTAGGTGCAGCTCAGGTCATTTGCCATCTCAGTTCTGTAAACTTCCCTCGCCATTGGTAATGCAGAAAAGTAACTGCAATAATCCAAGCCTAAGCACTTGAAGTTTCCCCGAACAGCAGATCTTAGGAAGCTCTGAACTGAACTAATTCGAGATTGAGAACCTTTCTGTTTTTCACATACCGTCTTAGGTCAAGCGTTGCTTAGAACAGCACCATGCTTAAATCTGCTTTGCGTTACGTGCAATTGAAAACGAACCTAAGATTGCAGCTCGGCTAATTCTGCATTGCATGATAGGCAATTCGAAACCAACTTAAGATAACAGCTTGGCACCATCCTATTTCAAATATGTAGAGCTATGGGATGCAACATGGCTCAAGCACATCATTTGCGCACGCAAAACCACAGTCTACCATTAGCGTTATGGCACACTACCTAGAAGCCACAGGAAGACTACTCTCTACACGATGGAAGCAAGCAGCACAAAGGCAGATGCACCAAACTAATTAGTTCTTTC
The DNA here is from genome assembly GCF_055824585.1 of Amblyomma mixtum. NCBI lineage: Eukaryota > Metazoa > Arthropoda > Arachnida > Ixodida > Ixodidae > Amblyomma > Amblyomma mixtum. The sequence goes on along the minus strand of NC_143019.1, from coordinate 106,536,663 downwards.
CTCCAGACTTTCATTCTTTAAAAGATCACAAAATGAACAAGGGAGGGGAAAACCTCAGGTTGCTAGAGCCAACGTTTCGACAAGGGGACTTGTCTTCGTCTGGGCGTCATTCTTTAAAAGAGTTAGATGTTGGGCTAGTTGGATTTGTGACAAATGATACATATTTTTATAGCGAAACCAGGACAGGAACACAAAGAACAAAAGACAAACACGAGCGCTAAATCCAAGATACCTTTTACGGCAGGTCACTGAAACGATGTTAGTCACTAGTCCTTTACGGTCATTTGTGTTGTTACGCTAACTGTTACTTGTTTTATGTATTTTCTGAGCAGTGCATGCCTGAAAGGGTCTTTGTAAAAAAAAAAAATCTGCCTACTACCGTGTCATCCAAGACTGAGTTGAACCTAAAGGGTAACAAAAATAAAAGCAGATCAAGGAACCCACAGCATCTCAGCCATGTCCTTCATCTACTCTGTTGCCCCTCCAAGCTACATACTCCCATCATGGACACAAACGATATCGCCGAGCCGTCCATTTTGCTACTCTGTGTCACCTGAGCGATCTTTCCAAGCACGATGATCTTGCGTGGGAGCTCATTGGGACAAGACTATGCACTCTGTAGCTTCACTCTATCTGGAGAGAGAAATAGGGCATCACCTGGATCAATTAAAATCTGTCGTGGACCACACATCGCCATAAAATGCAATTCATTTCAAAGAAATTGAATGATGGTAAAAATTGGGTTTAACTTTAATTGAGGACAATGCTGCGAGCTGTGGAAATTTTAGCTTTGGTTTGATTTATGGAAGTTTAACATCCCAAAACAGCTCAGGCTATGAAAGATGTCGTATTGAAGGGCTCCAGAAATTTACACCACCTGAGGTTCTTTAACATGCACTGACATCGCACAATATGCAGGTCTCTAGCATTTCATGAAATCGCAGGTGAAAATGAAGCAACAAATAATAGAGCTACTAATATATGACATGTGAAAATAATGCACCGACGAAAACTTTGATCAGAAAACTGTTTGACCTATGTTGTTGACTTCTTATAGTTCATGGATCCTATACCACTCTCCAGAATGAAAGGGCTCTAAAACACTTTTCAAACATGGGAAACAGCTCCTGATGAAAGCACATCAAATATACCGTATTTACTCGCATAATAGGCGCACCCCTAGCTTGGTCGCGAAAAATCAGATTTTTTTATTTCCACGCATAATACGCGCACCCCGAACTTGGCACTGTGACGAATACTGTATTTACACGATTGCAAGCCAACGCCTCGCCGCCCCTTGCCCCCAGTCTTTATTTTAACAAAGTTTTTGCTGAACTGGCTACTAGTCCTCACTAGTGCTGCTGCCGTCGCAACTGCTTCGGACCCACAGCACGTGCAGCGACATCGCGTAGAACAGCGGCACACAGTTTTCAGGGATGCTCACTTTAAACGTCTGTTTGGAAAGCTTTATCTCCAGCCGGAAACGTTCCCGACTTAAGCCCGCGAAAACACCGACGAAAATTTAGGCACGCCACAGTCGCAACTGCCGCACACTTGCCGTGTTCGAGAGCAAACTCCCAGCCGTGTAGCTATTAAGGTGTTTGGCCGTCGAGCTCAAACAGTAACGCTCGGCGGCAAAGCCATAAACCCCGATGAACTGACGCGCTACCGCAGATCCCGGCACTTAACACCTTCCTCCGTGCTTGACAACAACAACAACAAAAAAAGTGGAGCTGGTGATGCTGATGGCGATATAGATAGCGGAAGCTCGCGGTGGAAGAAATTGTTGATGATGATGATGATGAGGATGAGGATGAGGATGAGGATGAGGATGAGGATGGATGGATGGATGGATGGATGGATGGATGGATGGATGGATGGATGAATGGATGAATGGATGAATGGATGAATGGATGAATGGATGAATGGATGAATGGATGGATGGATGGATGGATGGATGGATGGATGGATGGATGGATGGATGGATGGATGGATGGATGGATGGATGGATGGATGGATGGATGGATGGATGGATGGATGGATGGATGGATGGATGGATGGATGGATGGATGGATGGATGGATGGATGGATGGATGGATGGATGGATGGATGGATGGATGGATGGATGGATGGATGGATGGATGGATGGATGGATGGATGGATGGATGGATGGATGGATGGATGGATGGATGGATGGATGGATGGATGGATGGATGGATGGATGGATGGATGGATGGATGGATGGATGGATGGATGGATGGATGGATGGATGGATGGATGGATGGATGGATGGATGGATGGATGGATGGATGGATGGATGGATGGATGGATGGATGGATGGATGGATGGATGGATGGATGGATGGATGGATGGATGGATGGATGGATGGATGGATGGATGGATGGATGGATGGATGGATGGATGGATGGATGGATGGATGGATGGATGGATGGATGGATGGATGGATGGATGGATGGATGGATGGATGGATGGATGGATGGATGGATGGATGGATGGATGGATGGATGGATGGATGGATGGATGGATGGATGGATGGATGGATGGATGGATGGATGGATGGATGGATGGATGGATGGATGGATGGATGGATGGATGGATGGATGGATGGATGGATGGATGGATGGATGGATGGATGGATGGATGGATGGATGGATGGATGGATGGATGGATGGATGGATGGATGGATGGATGGATGGATGGATGGATGGATGGATGGATGGATGGATGGATGGATGGATGGATGGATGGATGGATGGATGGATGGATGGATGGATGGATGGATGGATGGATGGATGGATGGATGGATGGATGGATGGATGGATGGATGGATGGATGGATGGATGGATGGATGGATGGATGGATGGATGGATGGATGGATGGATGGATGGATGGATGGATGGATGGATGGATGGATGGATGGATGGATGGATGGATGGATGGATGGATGGATGGATGGATGGATGGATGGATGGATGGATGGATGGATGGATGGATGGATGGATGGATGGATGGATGGATGGATGGATGGATGGATGGATGGATGGATGGATGGATGGATGGATGGATGGATGGATGGATGGATGGATGGATGGATGGATGGATGGATGGATGGATGGATGGATGGATGGATGGATGGATGGATGGATGGATGGATGGATGGATGGATGGATGGATGGATGGATGGATGGATGGATGGATGGATGGATGGATGGATGGATGGATGGATGGATGGATGGATGGATGGATGGATGGATGGATGGATGGATGGATGGATGGATGGATGGATGGATGGATGGATGGATGGATGGATGGATGGATGGATGGATGGATGGATGGATGGATGGATGGATGGATGGATGGATGGATGGATGGATGGATGGATGGATGGATGGATGGATGGATGGATGGATGGATGGATGGATGGATGGATGGATGGATGGATGGATGGATGGATGGATGGATGGATGGATGGATGGATGGATGGATGGATGGATGGATGGATGGATGGATGGATGGATGGATGGATGGATGGATGGATGGATGGATGGATGGATGGATGGATGGATGGATGGATGGATGGATGGATGGATGGATGGATGGATGGATGGATGGATGGATGGATGGATGGATGGATGGATGGATGGATGGATGGATGGATGGATGGATGGATGGATGGATGGATGGATGGATGGATGGATGGATGGATGGATGGATGGATGGATGGATGGATGGATGGATGGATGGATGGATGGATGGATGGATGGATGGATGGATGGATGGATGGATGGATGGATGGATGGATGGATGGATGGATGGATGGATGGATGGATGGATGGATGGATGGATGGATGGATGGATGGATGGATGGATGGATGGATGGATGGATGGATGGATGGATGGATGGATGGATGGATGGATGGATGGATGGATGGATGGATGGATGGATGGATGGATGGATGGATGGATGGATGGATGGATGGATGGATGGATGGATGGATGGATGGATGGATGGATGGATGGATGGATGGATGGATGGATGGATGGATGGATGGATGGATGGATGGATGGATGGATGGATGGATGGATGGATGGATGGATGGATGGATGGATGGATGGATGGATGGATGGATGGATGGATGGATGGATGGATGGATGGATGGATGGATGGATGGATGGATGGATGGATGGATGGATGGATGGATGGATGGATGGATGGATGGATGGATGGATGGATGGATGGATGGATGGATGGATGGATGGATGGATGGATGGATGGATGGATGGATGGATGGATGGATGGATGGATGGATGGATGGATGGATGGATGGATGGATGGATGGATGGATGGATGGATGGATGGATGGATGGATGGATGGATGGATGGATGGATGGATGGATGGATGGATGGATGGATGGATGGATGGATGGATGGATGGATGGATGGATGGATGGATGGATGGATGGATGGATGGATGGATGGATGGATGGATGGATGGATGGATGGATGGATGGATGGATGGATGGATGGATGGATGGATGGATGGATGGATGGATGGATGGATGGATGGATGGATGGATGGATGGATGGATGGATGGATGGATGGATGGATGGATGGATGGATGGATGGATGGATGGATGGATGGATGGATGGATGGATGGATGGATGGATGGATGGATGGATGGATGGATGGATGGATGGATGGATGGATGGATGGATGGATGGATGGATGGATGGATGGATGGATGGATGGATGGATGGATGGATGGATGGATGGATGGATGGATGGATGGATGGATGGATGGATGGATGGATGGATGGATGGATGGATGGATGGATGGATGGATGGATGGATGGATGGATGGATGGATGGATGGATGGATGGATGGATGGATGGATGGATGGATGGATGGATGGATGGATGGATGGATGGATGGATGGATGGATGGATGGATGGATGGATGGATGGATGGATGGATGGATGGATGGATGGATGGATGGATGGATGGATGGATGGATGGATGGATGGATGGATGGATGGATGGATGGATGGATGGATGGATGGATGGATGGATGGATGGATGGATGGATGGATGGATGGATGGATGGATGGATGGATGGATGGATGGATGGATGGATGGATGGATGGATGGATGGATGGATGGATGGATGGATGGATGGATGGATGGATGGATGGATGGATGGATGGATGGATGGATGGATGGATGGATGGATGGATGGATGGATGGATGGATGGATGGATGGATGGATGGATGGATGGATGGATGGATGGATGGATGGATGGATGGATGGATGGATGGATGGATGGATGGATGGATGGATGGATGGATGGATGGATGGATGGATGGATGGATGGATGGATGGATGGATGGATGGATGGATGGATGGATGGATGGATGGATGGATGGATGGATGGATGGATGGATGGATGGATGGATGGATGGATGGATGGATGGATGGATGGATGGATGGATGGATGGATGGATGGATGGATGGATGGATGGATGGATGGATGGATGGATGGATGGATGGATGGATGGATGGATGGATGGATGGATGGATGGATGGATGGATGGATGGATGGATGGATGGATGGATGGATGGATGGATGGATGGATGGATGGATGGATGGATGGATGGATGGATGGATGGATGGATGGATGGATGGATGGATGGATGGATGGATGGATGGATGGATGGATGGATGGATGGATGGATGGATGGATGGATGGATGGATGGATGGATGGATGGATGGATGGATGGATGGATGGATGGATGGATGGATGGATGGATGGATGGATGGATGGATGGATGGATGGATGGATGGATGGATGGATGGATGGATGGATGGATGGATGGATGGATGGATGGATGGATGGATGGATGGATGGATGGATGGATGGATGGATGGATGGATGGATGGATGGATGGATGGATGGATGGATGGATGGATGGATGGATGGATGGATGGATGGATGGATGGATGGATGGATGGATGGATGGATGGATGGATGGATGGATGGATGGATGGATGGATGGATGGATGGATGGATGGATGGATGGATGGATGGATGGATGGATGGATGGATGGATGGATGGATGGATGGATGGATGGATGGATGGATGGATGGATGGATGGATGGATGGATGGATGGATGGATGGATGGATGGATGGATGGATGGATGGATGGATGGATGGATGGATGGATGGATGGATGGATGGATGGATGGATGGATGGATGGATGGATGGATGGATGGATGGATGGATGGATGGATGGATGGATGGATGGATGGATGGATGGATGGATGGATGGATGGATGGATGGATGGATGGATGGATGGATGGATGGATGGATGGATGGATGGATGGATGGATGGATGGATGGATGGATGGATGGATGGATGGATGGATGGATGGATGGATGGATGGATGGATGGATGGATGGATGGATGGATGGATGGATGGATGGATGGATGGAGATGGATGGATGGATGGATGGATGGATGGATGGATGGATGGATGGATGGATGGATGGATGGATGGATGGATGGATGGATGGATGGATGGATGGATGGATGGATGGATGGATGGATGGATGGATGGATGGATGGATGGATGGATGGATGGATGGATGGATGGATGGATGGATGGATGGATGGATGGATGGATGGATGGATGGATGGATGGATGGATGGATGGATGGATGGATGGATGGATGGATGGATGGATGGATGGATGGATGGATGATGGATGATGATGGATGGATGGATGGATGGATGGATGGATGGATGGATGGATGGATGGATGGATGGATGGATGGATGGATGGATGGATGGATGGATGGATGGATGATGGATGGATGGATGGATGGATGATGGATGGATGATGGATGGATGGATGGATGGATGGATGAATGGATGGATGTGGATGGATGGATGGATGGATGGATGGATGGATGGATGTATGGATGGTGATGGGATGATGATGATGGATGGATGGATGGATGGGATGGATGGCATGGATGGATGGATGATGGATGGATGGATGGATGGATGGATGGATGGATGATGGATGGATGTGGATGGATGGATGGATGGATGGATGGATGGATGGATGGATGGATGGATGGATGGATGGATGGATGGATGGATGGATGGATGGATGGATGGATGGATGGATGGATGGATGGATGGATGGATGGATGGATGGATGGATGGATGGATGGATGGATGGATGGATGGATGGATGGATGGATGGATGGATGGATGGATGGATGGATGGATGGATGGATGGATGGATGGATGGATGGATGGATGGATGGATGGATGGATGGATGGATGGATGGATGGATGGATGGATGGATGGATGGATGGATGGATGGATGGATGGATGGATGGATGGATGGATGGATGGATGGATGGATGGATGGATGGATGGATGGATGGATGGATGGATGGATGGATGGATGGATGGATGGATGGATGGATGGATGGATGGATGGATGGATGGATGGATGGATGGATGGATGGATGGATGGATGGATGGATGGATGGATGGATGGATGGATGGATGGATGGATGGATGGATGGATGGATGGATGGATGGATGGATGGATGGATGGATGGATGGATGGATGGATGGATGGATGGATGGATGGATGGATGGATGGATGGATGGATGGATGGATGGATGGATGGATGGATGGATGGATGGATGGATGGATGGATGGATGGATGGATGGATGGATGGATGGATGGATGGATGGATGGATGGATGGATGGATGGATGGATGGATGGATGGATGGATGGATGGATGGATGGATGGATGGATGGATGGATGGATGGATGGATGGATGGATGGATGGATGGATGGATGGATGGATGGATGGATGGATGGATGGATGGATGGATGGATGGATGGATGGATGGATGGATGGATGGATGGATGGATGGATGGATGGATGGATGGATGGATGGATGGATGGATGGATGGATGGATGGATGGATGGATGGATGGATGGATGGATGGATGGATGGATGGATGGATGGATGGATGGATGGATGGATGGATGGATGGATGGATGGATGGATGGATGGATGGATGGATGGATGGATGGATGGATGGATGGATGGATGGATGGATGGATGGATGGATGGATGGATGGATGGATGGATGGATGGATGGATGGATGGATGGATGGATGGATGGATGGATGGATGGATGGATGGATGGATGGATGGATGGATGGATGGATGGATGGATGGATGGATGGATGGGAGCGCCCCCTTTGAAACGGGGTGGTGGCAATTGCCACCATGCTCAGCTTTTCTTTATTATTTTTTTTGTTTACTGTGTTGGCAATTCTCATTAAGATTCTCCATCACCTTTGCCTACGGTTTCCTACAATTCTAACCTTATGCCACATCTCTGCTTTTCAGCCACCAATCCTCCAATCGCTTTTTGCTGACTTCCACTGCAGATTTATTTACATGACCATTAATTGTTATCTTTAAACCCTAGGGCCTCAGAAAGAGTGACTGTGCCTGCATCGACATCCGGATGGATACCATCACACTTGATTATGAGGTGTTCAATTGTTTCCACAGATCTACCACACACTGCACATGTCTCATCTTCTTCGTTAAATTTCTTTTTGTAGCTGCGCGTTCTAAGACACCCTGATCTAGCTTCAAAAAGTAGGGCACTGCCTCTTGAGTTACCATAGAAAAATTCTTTCCTGATCTGCCTTTTCCAGAATCGATATAGTTCTACACTATGTTTCTTTTCCATTGAATTAATCCAATTTTTAACTTCCGCGTTTTTAACCTGTCGTTTAATGCTCTTTCTTTCTCCGTCCTCATGACCGGCATACTTACTGGTTAGTTTTCTAGTTCTTTTCCGCCACTGTGAGTCAACGTTATTTCTGTATAAATATTTAAATACCTTAGCTGCCCATCTGTTATCGTCCAATTTCCTCAGGCGTTCTTCATATATTATTTTACTCTTAGCTTCCCGTGCCTCGAACGATGCCCAGCCCATATCCCCTTGTACTGCCTCGTTTGTGGTTTTACCGTGGGCACCTAGTGCTAATCTTCCAACAGCTCTCTGATTTACGTCTAATCTCGACTGAACTTCTGCCCTTAAGCACAGAACCGCATTGCCGAAAGTAAGTCCCGGCACCATTATTCCTTTCCAAATACCTCTTAGTACTTCATATTTGTTGTACCCCCATAATGCCCTATGTTTCATTATCCCGGCGTCTCTTCGTCCTTTTGCCCTAAGAGCCTGTTCATGCTTTTCCGTGTATATCTGCCCTTCGTTTAGCCATATCCCGAGGTATTTGTATTCGGCCACTTTGGGTATTTCGTGGCCTTGTATTTTAAGCACCTGATCAGTTGTATCGTTAAAAATCATCACACCTGATTTAGTTGCGCTAAAACTGAATCCTAGAGCGTCTCCTTCGTCTCCACAGCAATTAACCAAAGTTTGTAAATCATCCTGGCTATCTGCTAACAGTACAATATCGTCCGCATACATTAAACCCGGGAGTCGCTGCTCAACTACATTTCCGCCTAATCTGTACGATAGATTATAACCCAGATTACTTTCTTCTAGCCTTCTTTCTATATTTATCACGTAAAGCATGAACAGCAGCGGTGATAGAGGACAACCTTGCCTTAATCCTTTGTGCACCCCCACAGTTGTGGTACTTTTTTTCCCTTCCCATGTAATTTCAACTTCATTATCTCGGTAGATTTCCTGTAGAAAATCAATTACCTCATCACCAATACCTAAATCTTTCAATATGCTCCACAGGAGTTCCCTGTTCACGTTATCGTATGCACCGCTTATGTCCAGAAAGGCTAAAAACAGAGGTCTATTTTCCGCCTTAGCTATTTCTATGCATTGGGTAAGCGCGAACAGGCTATCATCTAACCGCCTACCCCTTCAGAACCCATTCAGAAATTGGGTGCCCTCCGTGGGCGGCGTCTGGAAGCTCCTGTGCGCGTGTGTGGCCTCCGCGATCAAGCGCGTTGCGCGCAGCCGGAGCCGATCGCAGAGGCCTCGGCGCGTGCATTTCAAAGGCTATTCCCGTGTGGGTGGTGGAAAGTTTCGGTGCGGCCTCTACACGGATTTTTAAAAAATATTTTCTTCGGGAAAACGGGGTGCGGCCCGTACATCGAGTGCGCTTATGTGGTATGTTCAATTTTGCGAGTCGAAAAATTCCCGGAAATTTTACCTCGCGAAATAGGCGCACCCCGAACTTTGAGCCGGATTTTCTGGAAAAAAAGTGCGCCTATTATGCGAGTAAATACGGTACTCAAGTGCATCAGTATTTTGTATTTTCTATTCTGCCATATTTCATGAATCTGCTTTAAATCCCTGCTTTTGATTTGATGTCCGTAACGCGGTTTCTATGCCTATCTCATCACAGCAGGCCAAGGAGAGTTATCAGCTCGATTCCTTGAGCACTGAAAACACCACTTGCCAACAGTAGAACAGCAACAGAAAAAAGATATGTACTGGCAGTCACACGATGTGGTGCTGCAATCTGCTTTAGCTGTACTGGTTGTACATTCGCTGGAAAGTAGATTGGTGTTGGGTAAGGTGGAAGATGAATTTTTACCCGTGGGTACTGTGGAGAAGGCTTTGTAAAGGACTGAAGGGTGCCCAGATCCCCAAGGGGTAGAGTCAACATACGTTTCTCACCAAGGATTTTCACCAAAAAAGGACTATGCTGCTAATGCAATAAAAGCAAGCCAAAAAATGCAGCACCGAGACAAGCAGCCACCTGCTTGTGCATACAAACAAAAACGAAAGGAAAAAGAAATAAAAACAGATTGTGTAGTAACTGGGCACAGCATCTTGTAGTGCTAATATAGACACATACCTAACAGCACGGTGAGCATGGGGAGGAGTGCCAATAAAGTTGTCGAAAGGCAACTGCTGATTGTTACAAATGCCACCAGTACAAATCACCGCTGAAACAATTTTGCATTCACATGTTCTACTATACTCCAGGACAAATTTTTCTGACAATGACAAATAAAGAAACACGAAGAGCCAAGACACGCACGGTGTTCACACACCACCACCTTTGCCCTTCCTGTTTCTGGTGCTACGCACTTACGGAATAAATAACGAACTTACCCAAGTATCCGCACTCTGAGAACGGAGCGGGAGCTACGAAGCCAGAACATGCCCTCTCTTCCTATACAGAAGTCCCCAGTTGCATTTATTAACTTTATTCTAAAGCATGGTACATTCTTCATATTCACTATTTGAGGTATATTTCTTAAACAACTGTCAACCTTCAACATTCAGAACATCAAGGGAAACAACTGTTCTTGATTACAACAAGTTCACCTGGCACGTCTTGTTAGAAGAAGCATTCATAGATGGCGCCAGCTACACCAGCGACGGTCACCAGAGCAACGCATCACGTGGCCAGGAGCGCTGTCGTGCAGTCAAACTACAGCTGGCGGATTACAGACTCGGCACCTGTAGCCTTCCTTTTATTTTCAAGATAAGCAGTCGCCGAGTATTGCAGCTCTCCTTTGCATGCAACTTCATTTGAAACTTTGATTACCCAATAAAAATTTTGCAACTGCATTGTGATGCACAGAGTAAACTCTACCAACAGTGCAGTTGTGGTGAAAGGTGCGCAACACTGAGACCACAGCGTTGCTGCTCTGTTATCAATTCTGCACTGTGTTCCTGCCAGTGAGTCACCTACTTTCCACCTGAGGCCTCAGCATTAACCTGATTCTGGTGTTATAATTGTGCGAATTTCAAGTATGCTGTCAGACAACCACCTTCAGGTCCTCAGCGTTGTCTTGAACCACCAAAAAAAGTACCAGCATTCACCACGCACCTGCACTCCGAACATCAACACCAAACCTGGAAGTTCTACTTTTGCTGTTTCAGTTTTACTAAGGGGAACTTCAGGGAAGGAAGATTTAATGCATAATTTAACTTTCCTGTGTCCTGCTGATCAGTTTGAAGATTTAAAGTCATTAATAAGAGACTGGATCCCAAGAAGCTTCAGGTGATTCTGGAGGGTAGGGGAAGTGCAAGACCCATTCACAGCACATGAGCATATATGTGGTGTTGCATTCTGCAGAACCTTACCACACTGAACTGCATTACAAGCCACAACAAAACAGCTGAGACAAAGCAGAATTGCTGGTATGAGAGCCACCAGCATTGGCAGCAAACTGTCCAGTTGGTAAGCAAGGAGCTGAACCTAGGACTTCCTCCGCATCTCCATGTGTTTGTCTCATAGCTCCCCCCCCCTCAACATTTGAAGACTGATTAAAAAATTCTGCAAAATTCACAGGGACACGTGTTGGCAATGCGAAAGCATTACAACCTCTTGATGCCTTTACCTTAAGTTTTGTGTCATTCTTTCGTGGTTGTGTTGGTAGACCCCTACACATCTGTATGCACACAACCAGACATCTCTTCAGGTCATCTAGCCAGTGGTTGTCTTCCTGAAGGTGCCTACATGTGGCAACACGAACGAAATGCAGACACATTGAAACATATAGGTGGTGTTTCTGGCCTGGTGACTTCACTTCCAGTCCTGCGAATTATATGAATGATGATGCAGTTTTTCCCTAGTGAGGCTTCTAAGAGCGTGTTGTCGGGCTAGTTGGTTCTGCATAGTATATAAGTGAAATGCGCAACAATTTAGACGGGACACAGAAAGAAACAAATACAACAGTTCACGAGCGCTCGTGAACTGTTGTATGTGTTTCTTTCTGTGTCCCGTCTAAGTTGTTGCGCATTTCACTTATATGAGGCTTCTAATGCCATTGCATATTAATAACTCAGACACCTGCTATACTCGTGTCGTGTCCAGTCCAAAGTTATAAGCTATGGACATGTCATATCACGAGTGACATCCCATTTGTTTTCGCGATCCTAGGTGAAAATATTTCCCAGCTCAACTGGTTTATGGAACAATTTACAGTTGGTTCCAGCTGGAACCAAGTGGAACCCAGTTGGTTCCAACTGGAACCAGCTGGAAATTGTTCCATAAATCATTTGGGCTGGGAAAGATTTTCGCCAGCTACAACCACAAGGCATTGCTCCCGTAACAGCTATTTGTCGAGAGTGTTATACGTGTAATAAGAAACGGATTCGTCTGAATCGACCTGAGTGAAACAGCACTTATGCTGCTAGGGCAGGCATTTCTGCTGACAGTGGATGGGGCCTGGTGCCTTGTCTGGATGAGCAGGGACTTGGCCTTGGTGTACACATTAGCGCCTTGAGTGACAAAAGAGGAAGGTGTGAGAAAAAGGCCAGGTATTGCTGAAGCAAACGGATGAAAAAAAAAGTGGAGATACACATATTCAAAAGCGGCTGTTGATTAGGCACAGAGACCCATTTTTTTGTCAGCTACTTCATCGTCTTCTCGATTATCCTGTCTTCCAAGTTCACCCGCATAATGTGAATAACCTATCCTATTGCCTACGTGGCCAGGTATGCAGTTTATGCTTTTAAAAAAGTGGTAGGGTGAGTTAAACTGAGTAGATGTGCAAAAGCATGTGTTTAACCTGGTTGACAAATGATTTTGCTTTGCGGTGTCATCAGCACGTCTGGCGACGATATTAGTTTGATAGTAGTATTAGTTGACTAAGACAACGATGTGTAGTGTGCAGTGCGAGAGTGTGTGTATTAGTCTGCTAGCAGTGTCAGTTCATGAAGACTACGTGCAATGCAAAGAACCAGAGTGTGCTGCAGTTTAGCACGAGGCATAACCGGCTGCAGCGATAGCATAGTGCTGTCATGCAGCGGCCAGCAAACCTGATCTGTTCACGCCGCTGTGGGTTCGAATCCCAGTCGTGGCAATATTTATTTTATGGCTTGGCCAAGGTCACCCACAAGGTCAAGCTTCACACAAACTTGGTGAGCCGGTTAAACCTCGTGAAGTAGTGCTTTGCACTAAAACATCACTGCTCTTCAATGCTGCCCTGGCATGCTTAGCCCTAGATTACTCTCCAGGTCAGCTGTCTAGTTTGAGCACAGAACTGTGGATGCAAGAAGTGGCCTGTGAAACTCTTTCGTTTGCCTCTATAGTTCTGTAAGAAGTGTACAGAGGTGAGCATGCTTGTCTAGAGCGCTGTAGCACTGTGCTGTGGGACAGATAATGTGAAATCACACCACAGCTGCTTTAATTGTTGCACGCATTACTTTCGTGCTTTTATCGATCGTTTGTGTAGCCATGTGGCAGCTGCTTGAACACAAGGCTTACCTGTAAAATTCCACATCTTTTGCTCCACACGCCACAGTCCAAGCGCCTTATAAAAGCCTGCTTATGTCTGTACACTGTATGTGCAGTGTAAACAAGAAAGTCCCAGCAAACCAAAAACTTCTCAGAGACGTCTAGCTAGAAATCTCTGAGAGGTTTTTGGTTTACTGGGGTAGGTGGGTTGAAGCAAGCGGCACTTCATTTTTCCAGTGATCAAGCTGTCTTCCCAAGACCGCAGGTAAAGGACTACCTAGAAGCCAAGCTGGAAGCGTGAATAAGCTGCTAATGCCCGTTAGATATAATTAAAATACCAAATGGTATTAAGTGGAACCAATTAGAACCAGTTGGGACGGTCTGTAAACTTAAGTGGTTCCAATTGTTTGGCTCCATTAGACTGCAACTCGTACCTAATGGACTTCTTGAGCTGACGCTTTCATACCCTCCAACTCTGCTAAATGGCTACCGCGTCGTTTCTTTCACTGCCAGTTATTATGTCTAGGCCTGCCCAGACGTTGTTAAGGCGAGTGCAGAGAGAATTTCAGAAATTAGAGCGTGAAAACAGAAGCTTTTCCACAAATTCCCACACGCAAGCAATGAAAACACTTAAAAAAAATTGCACCACCTCGACAAGCATTTTTCTCTGTGCCGGTGTAGGGTACGTTAGCACGAGTTAGTCAGGCAAAGGTACGAAAAGCGAATTCCGGCTGCCGTACTAGTGGCATTTGCCCAGAGTATGTAAGGTGCTTGGCCAGGAACTCGCTGGCACGCTTGAGGCTGGGGCCGCGGGCAAGCGTTGAGTACGCACTTTGTTTGCACACCCGCCCCGTCGTGCGTCACCGACCCGTGTGAGAGACGCGCACAAAATCGCAGGTTCCCTCCCCTGTCGTCGCCATTCTTCTGGCGTGCATGGAAACAGCGCTGTTCCCTGAGTCTCAACGAAAACAGCGCAAACTTCACGAAGGACGCAGAATGGGGAGACGAGACACAGGCGCTGACTAACAACTCGTCTCCCCTCTCTGCGTTCTTCATGAAGTTTGCGCTGTTTTCGTTGCGATGGAAAACGAACTAGCTCGTGATGTGTTCTCCCTGAGTCTATTGAGCTCATCGCGGCAACAGTTGAGCGGACACGACTACGGAGAAACGCTGTTGTTCCTTTCCGAAGAATATGTACCCGCGAAGCGTGAGGAAAAGTGCTCGACCACTGACGCTTTTATTGCACCGAGAAACGGCTCATATTCCGGGATACGGGAACAATTCGTTTGCGCGGTTTGGTTTGAACCATAGAGTTTCTTACTATTAAGAAACTCTATTGTAATAGTAAGAAACTCTATGGTTTGAACTATGATTTGAACTATAGTGCCTAGAATATATATATTCTAGGCACTATAATTTGAACGAAACGCCGGGACTTTAAGAGGACTAGGCGTGACACTGAGACACTACTTGCTGTTGACCAACGTATAATATAGAGGACACTAGGCAAAAATCAAATTTGAAGTATTAATTTCTTTCTTTTGTCAAGAAGAAATAAATTGCCCAAACTCTTTTTTAACTTTCACATAATAAATTTTAAGTAATATAAATTGCGAATTTTTACGCTAATTTTTCTCAATTAGCGCCAATGGTCAAGACTAAATTTTTTAACAAGACTCCTGGGACTGTCGACCTTGATCAAATCATTACGAAACAGCGAAGCAAATTAATCATGAATGACGATTGTTAAATGCAGGTTGATTGCAGTAAATTTGTTTTGAATCGAATTTGCAAATTCTTCTTTCCTATTTAGTGTCAGTTCAGGATCAGAAGGGGGCGCTAGAACATTAAGATAAAAAGATAAATAAATAGATAAATAGTGGCATGCTTGACGGCATGGCGAAATCAACGTGTTTGGCGCGCTCTAGTCCTGTCGTTACGGCCACGGTCGGTCGTAATTAATTCTGTTTATCGCTGTGACAACTGTCGCCGTCGTGTTATAATGATGTAGGTACTGATTATCTAGCCATCTGTGCATGCCATCTTGTGAAATGCAAAAGTGCAGTGCCTTGACATCCTCAGACAGGCCCTGCGCTCCCGTCATGTTGATCATTTGTGTGTGGTGTGCCCTTGACTATCATTAGACAGTAGGCCCAAGAGGCATCTCAACAGCACCCAGCGTCACTGCTACGGGCATCCCACTCCGCTTCGTTTACGACGACGGTGGACGGGAACACGTGGCATCAAACCAAGGGTACGGACAAGCACTGATGGTTTTATTGTTTGTGTTGCAGGCTGAGCTGAACTACGCTCCTCATGGCATGCCGCCTCGGCTATGGTGCTACTTGAATGCACCGGCGCCGTCAGACAACTCTTGGCGGGTGCTTGGCGTGAACACTATTTCGAGTCCGACGTCGGGACGACTCCGTGAGCTGGACGCGTCGGTGGCCGTAATGGTACTGTGCAATTTTTGGTCTGCTGTGCGGCGTCACGATTGTTCTTAGCCAGATGCGAGCAAGTCCGCCAGTACTTCATTATAATGTGCTTGGTGCCTTCTTCCTCGAAAATTATGCGCGGATTGCACCATTCTTCTACCAATTTTTCCCTTGCCAAGTGCGGCTTCTCTCTTTCCAAGTGGAACCGTAGTTTAACAACGTTGAAGTTCGGGCTTGTTGGTTCATACTTCGGAGCGATAGCGTAAACAGGACAAGGGGCCAAGAACGAGTTGACACACACAGCGCTAACTTCCAACCAACCAACGTAGAGCCATAGTTCTTTGCAGACTTTGGCCTTGACCTCCTGAAGGCTTTGTCTTGCTGGTGTAGGCCGGTCGGCATCTTGCTAACCACACTTGATAGTTGATCTCCACAATAGCCAGTACAAACTGCTTGGCTGAGATGTATACGCGGTCTAGTCTGCTTTCAAGACCTGGACCCGATCAGGTCATGCCCGCGCGCCCAGGTTGAAGGGTGCGCCAGCAGTCGATGAGGCCTAGTTTAGTTAAAGGTCCATTCGATTCGTCCTGCACGGTGTGCACCAGTTCACGTCAGTTCAGAAAAAGTGCCGTGCACGTGCAGCACCAGTTCAGCAGTGGAGACGTAGCAACACTAGCACCGTTCATAAATGAACATCGAAGTGCAGATGTCGTGCAAGACTTCTGCTTTTTCTGCGCTCGACGGATGTTGGTTGTTCCGTTGTCAATGTCAGCATTGTCAACATTCAGTTCAACAATCTGCAGAACGCACTCCTTGAGGGTCGGACCATCTACGTGACTACCAGTGAAAAGGTATGCAATCACTTGCTTCCATCTCTGAGTGAGCCCGCCCACCAAGAACACCAGGGCATGGCGAGCAGGCTCATCTGGCTTTAGCGGCAAGGTATCCTCCATACACAGCATCTCCAGCACGATTGAGCTCATATCCTTGAGTGATCTCCATTTCATCGAGGAATAAGGCACAGTCTTTCTCGACATCCTGCATATGCCTTCTCCTTTCATCATGAGCAATTAAAACACCTCAGTTAGGATCCCCGGTGTAAAACTCAGACCTTGGAGGCGACGTGCAAGAGTCCTATTGGATGGAAGTGGGTATCCGAGTTTCCTGATTGTTTCGTAACCCGAGGTTCCGCATGAGAGTTTTATCTGCAGTGCTTGCCGGATTGTTTCTGGTGACCATGTGCTGCCTTGGTTGCTATTTTGAGAAAGTGCTTCCACTTGATCTTTGTTCAAGAATTTCATGTGCTTTCCAAGATTTTCTAAATTACGCTGTAGCTTTCGCACTTTTTTTAAAGGCATTGAATTGTTGCATTTGCCTTGGTGTGCGTGTCATGGAGTTGATTATACTTCCTATTCATATCTGCAAGTTGGTTATTTAGTTCTGCATGACAGATATTAGCAGATTGTAGATCATGTTCTCCAGACAGTGCAGCAGGGGACCAACCTTGCGATCATTGCACATTGCTTCCATCACTTGGCGAATGGCTGAGGCCATTCGATTCGCCTAGCCAGGAAACGTGCTTGGCACAACACCAAGCTTTAGCTGCCGCGTCGTGCAGTTTTCCTGGAAATCTGACACTCGACAGTGTAAACTGCACATGACAGAGCAGTTCGACGTTGTATTTGGCAACCAGCCCTTCCTCGAGATTGCCTTTAGCCATTGCTCACGTGCAGCGCTGTCGGCTGGTATTTCATGAAAAGAAGCACTTGCAGGTTTTATCCATTGGCTAGACGTGCACAGTGGCACACAGCAATACCACATGTTTGCAGGAGCCCTAAACAACTGTTGCACGTCGGCACAAAAAAAAAAGACTCAAAACTGGCAAAACATACGCACGGACAGCACGCACAGCAGCTGAGGCCGATCCGGTCGCATCTGGTAGTGTTTTGGTGGAAAGCGCCCCTCGTGGCCGTTTCAATAGCTTGGGTAAGAGAAACGGGAGAGGGTTCAACAGGAAGTGCGCCTCTCACGCGACTGGCATCTTAGCTAGAGGAGGCGTTGGTCAGATTTTACGGTTAAAGACTGCCACGACTGTGCTTGGTCGTGTGAGTTTTTATTTTATTTTTTTCCGAGAAAACGGGGCCTTGAAGTGTTCGCAAGACTTGCCTGTCGTGTGGAATTGCTCGAAATGTGGTGAAGTGCTTACGTACGTGCTCTGAAAGAGCCAGAAAAGTAGCGCTGTGAAGAAAAGGTGTGCCTGTGTGGCGGTGTTGACCGTCTTGACTTGAATGAAGCAGAAGTGAAGTGCGACATTAATCTTTTGCCACATATGGATTTCACGGATATTAAGGCGTAATCTGCCGGTGCATGGCCCGAGTGTGACAGTGTGACAGTGTGCTATTCTTGAAACAAACGCGTTATGCACACTTTCACGCCACATTGACACTTTTACTTGGGTAAGCAGTGTTAAACTGAATTACTGGTAACAACAACGTAGGCTGCACTTGGTAAGCACTGGAGAAAAGTGCAAAATTCGGGCGTCCTCAGAAGCAGCCCTGCAGAAATAGTTATCCTGTTATTGCCCAGTTACTGCGCAGTGGCTAGATATTTTTCTTTTTTTTTTCCGTGCTGCGTTGAAAGCCGTATTCAGAAGCTGTCGTCTGGGTGTAGAAAGTACTAGCAGTTCGTGGAATGTGAACAGTTATAGTACGAGATACATGGTCACGCCATAACAGGTTTTCACACATCCGATAGCCCACTTGGCGATTCAGACTGCAACACATTCTTTAAAAGCTAGCGGCAACTAAGATAATAATCTTGGAGGTCCGAAGATTCTTCGTAATTTTCAACTCTCAGTGCCCGCTAATATGCCGACATCAAAAATTAGCCTTACTTTTGTGGACATTTTGTGTTTCACGAATCGTTATTATGGACGACTCTCTTTATCCGCAGTGTTGCTCGGAAACCAAAGTGCCCACATTAACGAGGCAAGTCTGTAAATTAATACATTCCAGATGGCTTAATTATGAGCACTTTATAATGAAATATTGATCAGTGAGAAGAGAGGCGTCAGCGGTTCATTGGGAAGCAAATGCGATATTTGCCACATCACTAATTTGGTGGCCCTGATAAAGGCCGTTTGTGGTTCTCCTGGTGACTGAGCTTGGTGGTACCGGTGGACAGCAGCCCCGTCCAGTCGAAGGAACAGATCATTGCACTTTGTCTGGCCATGTATGCTTGCCCACGATACCCACTTCAGGTGGGACTCAGCGAGGGCGCGGCTCGTTCCACCGGTGTGCATCGCCACGCACTTGGCTTTCTGCCACGCTTGCTCAATGTTCTGAGTGTGCGCACTGGTGGTTGGATCGACGAAGTTGTCTTGGTGACACACTGTGTCATGCTAGATGTCCATGTCACCGGCTGCGTCCTGTAGAGCTCCCAAGTTGTTATAGCCCCGCCGTTCGTCCGTGGCAACCTTTGTCTTCGGCAGGTTATTATCTCTATTGATGGCCTTCACGGTGTCGCCGTCCCACTTGTCGACTTGAAAAAGTCGGTTCTCTCCTGTTGACACCGAATACAGGCCGACGACCCAGGGTCCGCTATCCTCCATACCGCCACGTTTCCCTTTGAAGCGGCCTGGAACGCCGTCCCCAGCTATCGGACGACCCCGGTTCACCTTTTGTCTACCGTGGAACAGGGATTTGCCGACCTGAACTTCCTCGCGGGGGCCACCCATGCGTGACCTCTGTAGCAGGTCCTTGACCTCAGCTTCCTGAATGAAGTTTGTCCAATTCGTGTTGGCCTCCAGTCCGAGCTTAAATAGTCCCCGGCTCCACTCAAAGACTACCATGGTGTTCATTCCTTTGGATGTGGCTTACATGAGCCAAAGAATTTCACGCCACGACGTCTTCACATGAGGCCGATCGGTGGCATTCCTAAAAGCGAAGGAGCTGGCCGTGGCCTGATGACAGTGAAGGATGACTTCCCCGTTTCTTGGCCCGACGCGTCTTAGCCAAAGACACTGTATATCCCCCAGGCACAACTGGCACTCTTGAACACTTGTTGAATATATTGCAGGTTGCAGCGTTGCCAGATAAGTAATATACAACAATATCATCTGCACCACTTCTGAAGGTTCTTTTCGCTGCATATTCAGCAGTACTCTTTCGCACATGCGCCTTTTCAAGCGTGCTTTCACCGTTGCCAGCATGTCTTCGGTCTAGATAGTGGCTGTTTCTTGGCTTTTGTGTTCACCGGCAAGAATTTTAAGCTCACTGCAGTGATCTTGCATCTTGTTATGAGTGGAGCAGTTGTCTAAAATCAAGACGACTTGCCGTTGCTCAGCAACCATGTCCTAAATTTCTGCAGTAAACTGCCAAATAGCTGCTGGGTCGTCCAGGCCTTTTTTTTTGGCCACGTATGAAACAGGCAAACTGTCCCTCGTATTGAAGCAGCACAGCGCGATCTTGCTGATCTTACCACAATGAACTGGCGCCGCTTGTCAGTGCCATTCGTGTGACGCGAAAGGAACTACCACTTGCTCCTTCGGTGCCTTCAGACCTGAGCAGCGCTCATCTTGCAGAGCGAGAGTGCGATTCAGAAGTATGTTGTTGAGGCAGCTTTGTCTGCATTGTAAACGCCCCGGTCAGTGTACTTTGAAAACGTGCTCACAATGTCAATGTTGAGCAGAATCGGTGACTTCGGAGGTTTTGCTGGAGATATTCAGGCAGCTTATCCTGTGCTGGTCCTTGAAAAGTGAATAGGATTCGACACAATCCACACACGCTTACGTTTCTATTTTGTAGAGAGCTATGTAACATTGAAAATAGATCTGAAGGTGGCCTCCCAGGAAGTAAAAAGTATACTGAAAATTTGCACATGCTTTTTTTTTTCTTTGCCATTCTGTAAGTGTGCTTATGTAATTCAGCTGTTGTTGCTGGCCCTGTCTGTGATCACAGTCAGCACTGACGTATTGTTCTTTTGCACCTCCAGGACAGCGCTTGTTACGAGTTCTGCAAATGCTTTTCTGGGATCACGAGCATCAGTACAAGTGCAGGGTATGGAAGTTGATTTGTGTTTGGCGTTCGCCATTATCAACAAATCCATCTGTTTTGCACGAGGGCTTATTGAATGTGCCCTGCAGAAATGGCGTTTGATGTTGCTGAGTGCAACATGATTACAGCGATACTTGCAAGGGATGCTCTTCATTAATTTGGCGAAGTCGAGCCTTTGACGGCAACCCCGCAGGGGGGCGTCTGCAGCATGCAGACGTTGGTGAGTGGCGACACCACGGGGTTAACCCGAGCATCCGCAAGGACATCCCCGCAGGGGGATGATGGTGAACAATGCGTCACCACGGACCCGAGCATCCGCGCTTAGCCGTGCGTGGCATCGCCGTGTCCGGGGAAAAGGGGATCCTGGTGGTTGAGCCGATGCCGAGCGTTTGGACCCTTAAGGCCCCTCGGCGGAGGCAACACACTACTTTGGCCCCAGCTTCCTGTAGACGGCACCTCCGGCCTGACCCGACCGGGGGAAATCGGCAGTCGCCTTTTCCTGTTCTCCTCTCATCTTTCACTTTCCTATCTTTCTCACAACTCTCCTGTCTCCTGCTCACTTCTTGGTTCTTTTTTTCTGGCAACGAGGGTTAGTCCTGTGTGGCTGACAAACTTTCATTACGCCATATTTGGTTATAGTGCTGGTGTACAACTGGTGTGGGCAGGGCTTGCTGGGCTCCGTGGTGGGCGACTGGCACCATTGCCAAGCAATGAACACATTCTATGGCTTCTCATTTTTTTTTTCAAACCGATCTCTCTCGAAAGAGAGGGCACACTGACATGTGAATTCTTCAAAAAAAATTGCAACAAGCTTCCCACGATTCCATGTTGTTCACAGCGAACACGAGGAACACACCGCTAGACTAGCATCACCACTCATTGTTACCAAGACTTTAACAAGTGCCATAGGAGAAGGGTACAAAATCAAGAAGCTTGCAAATGAAGACCTTTTTTAGAAGTTTTATATAACCACCAACGTGAGAAATTGTCAGAAGTGAAGTCATTTGGAGATATAGAGGTCACAATCAGCCCACACCGATCTTTGAATACTGTTCCGGTAGTTATCTCAGATCATGATCTCAGATATGTGACTGATGAAGAACTTCTGGAAGGCTTAAAGGAGCAAAACGTGACCAATGTATACAGGATAAAAATGAAGCAAGATAATAAATAAATCCCCACAAAGCACATTGTCTTGACATTTGCATCTAGTTACCCTCCCTGACTACGTAGAAATAGGCTACTTAAAGCTCCAACTTCGGAATCCACGATGCTACTTCAGATGCCAACGTTATGGCCACAGCTCTCAGAGTTCCCGGGGCCAACTCACATGTGCTAAATGTGGTTCTCATGAACACTACGCTGAAAACTGTGCAGTTGAACACCTGTGTATAAATTGTGAGTCAAAGAAAATGTAACATTCAGGGAAGTCCGGAAGAGAGTATCTTTGATGCACAAACCTACCTTCTCCGTTGTGGCTCAACAGGGCACGGCACCACAGCGGCTTCTGGATCCCGCTCAGGCCACATGCTGTGAGCCTGCAGCAGGGCCACCTGTGCCCCAGGTGGCAGCAGCTAGCGCTGCGCTCCAGGTCAGCGGGCCCCAAGGCCCCTCCCTACACGGAGAGGCCGAACACGAGAACAACCGTGAGTCTTGCACGCTTGTCCAACGTATGTGATGGACACAATTCAAGGCAGTCCTGTGCGGGCGATGTCAAAAGGGCGGCGGGGCTCCGTAGACTGACAAGAGAAGCCCCGAATCAGGACGCCCGAAAACCCAACCTAGTTCTCTAACTACACTATACAGTATGGCATTCATACACGGGAACCGTAGGGGACCCTTACATAACCTAAACGGCATAAAAGACATATTAGCCACATATTTACCTGTCGCTTTGTGTTTACAAGTGACAAATGTAGGCTTTAAACACGAAAACATTCTGAAACATACCGTAAAAACCGGAATATAGGTCGGACAGGAATATAGGTCGACCCCCGAACTAACCAATTCTAAAAATGAAAAACATTTTTTTCAATGGCAGAAGTACCGAAAAACACCCTTACCTTGAAAGAAATGCGACTCAACCGGTTGCACAATGGTGACAGTATTTATTTTCATTTATGGGCTGCTGGTAAGTACAATCGGCCAATTTTTTAACACTATCGCGCAAACATCGGCTCGCATCCTTGTCACCGTCTTATTAACGGCGCTGAGCGGTGAAACAAACGAGATACGCATATGCATCCACACGCGCGTACTCTCGCTTCGGCTGATCCCGGGCTGGCGTTGCATATGTCTCCTCGCCCAACGCCGCCTCTCCTCTTCCTCTTCTCCGTTCCTTCTTTCACCACCTCCTCTACTTGCCTCCTCCCCCACATCGTTTCTAGAGCCGTCGGGCCTCATCGCATCTGCACCGCTGCGTGCTACCACGGCGCTCTCGCGGGCTTGCTGCCGCCGGCCTGGCGTTGCATAAGTCAATGCTCATGTGACGAACCGTGTGATACTGCCTTGCTGGCGTTGTTACACAACTCTCTCTATAGCGCAAGCATGCCGAGCATTTAGGGACATCATAGTTTTCAGAATTACTGTAAATTTGTTCACCGATTGTCTCTTTGTGAAGTTATAATTGATGATAAAGTGCCATTTCGTGTTCTTAGTCAACTGAAGGCCACTATAAAATTGCTAAGTTATTCCCGTTAAATAAGGATTTCTCGTAAAGTAGTTGGTGGAGCAGGGCGTTTTAAGTTAAATATGAGCTTTGCAATATTGTTGTTGTTAGTTCTTAAGACGAATAAGCAGTAATTTACCCTAACGAGCAAAGTATTTTGTTCCTTTTTTTCGCTAACGCCTACAACACTGTTTATACCTCATTATCACAATTGTTTTTATGACGTGACACGACTGTTCTTACGTCGCCACGCACGTGAAAGTGCGTGGCGCGAAACGACTGCACCATGTGTCTGCGCATAAGCGACTTGGTGTAGAGAGAGGAACTCGAGTGAGACACAGCGGGAAGCATTGTGCCTGTATGCTCTGCCGAAGCGTGACTGGTGGCCCCGAGGGGGACCGTTGAAAAAAAAAAAGCTGCCAAAGGAGCTTTGAGAGAAGAGAGGAGGAGAGGCGGCGTTGGGCGAGGAGACATATACAACGCCAGCCCGGGATCAGCCACTGTATTTATCGAGCGGCTTGAACAAGTGGTCAATTTGCCTCTGCGGGGCACTACGTTGCCGTACAAGTAAGTCGGCTTGCACGTCGGCAAGGGTGACGTTCTCGCTGTACACAGCCGAAAGCACCATCAGAGCGCGGGTTAGTTCATTGCTAGTTGGCAGCACAGTCTCTGGCTCCTCACTGTCAGAGCCCGAGTCATCACTTTCCAGCACCTGGCGAACAATTTCGTCGTCGGTAAGCTCAGCGCAGAGCTCGATCTCGCTGTCAGCGTTGGCAAACTGCTCCAGCGACACTTCCACGGGAACGGCTCCTGCAGCGCGCAAGTGCTCGATGAGGTCAGCAGATGAAGACGGCTGATCAGGTTCACTGGTGCTATCATCGGATGACGACGGCACTTCGTCTCTGATCGCGAAACCCGCGTGGCGGAAGCCATTCCGCAGTGTGTCCCCGGTCACCGCCTTCCATGCATCGGAAAGCATGCCGAGTGCAGACAGCAAGTCGACACTGTAAGTTTTGTCGCTGTCCACGCATAACACCATGCGACTAAGCACGCGTGACCGATAGAGGTGCTTGAGGGTTCGGATAACGCCTTGGTCCATGGGCTGCAGTAGGGACGTCGTGTTCGGCGGCAAGAATTCCAGCTGTATAGCTTTCAGGTCCCTGACATGGCCATGTGCAGCACAGTTGTCCACCAGCATGCGAACTTTGTGCCCTTGGCGCTCAAACTTTTTGTCCAGCTTCCGGATGTAGCCTTCGAAAATCTGCTGAGTTATCCAAGCCTTCTTGTTGGCTTCGTACAGCTCTGGAACACGCGCTCCTTTAAAACATCTTGGATTTTTTGATTTCCCGATTACCAGCATCGGGAGCTTCTCAGTGCCGAGCATGTTGCAGCCGACAAGGACTGTCCGCCGTTCCTTGCTGTGCTTGCCACCGTGGCAAGGGTCGCCAGCGAAAGCAAGGGTTTTTTTCTGGTAACAGCTTGTAAAACAGCCTGGTTTCATCACAATTAAATATATCTTCGGGCACGAACTGCTGGAGCAATGCCTGCAGCTTGCCACACCGATAGCTTTCAACAGCCGCCTCGTCAACCGCGGCACTCTCGCCGTACATTTTTTTGAAGCTGAGGTCGTGTCTCCGCTTAAAATTTTGGACCCAACCATCGCTGAACTTGCAGCCTTCAATATTCATCTGCAGCGCCAGTGTTTCTGCTTTTTTTTTTAAACATCACCGGACACCGGCACCTGTTTGGCAATCATGGATTTCAGCCACACCAGAATGGCTTCCTCAAGCTTCGGGTAGGCACCTTGGCTGATGTTCTTTTGGCGGGATCCGGATGACTTCTCGGCGGCTTCTAGGAGTTTTACCTTGTTTTTTAGGTAATCCGAGATCGTCTGCTTCGAGATCGCAAATTGCTTGGCAACGTCCGCTTGCGACCGGCCACTTTCCACTTGCCTGATAATGGCGGCCTTGTTTTCTATAGTCAAACGGCTGTAATTTCCTCGCTTTAGTGCTTTCGTCGCGGAGGCGGACGAGGACGGCGTTATCGGCGGCATCGGTAACTGCCTGTAGTTGACGCGGCGATAACCAGCACAACACACCACACGTGAATCGACCACGGCGACTGACGGCTGTGCACAGGACCGTAGCACGGCAGAGCTGACACTGGCGGGGCGGCGTAGGCACAAAGGAGGTGCAGAAAGCGATGCCTGCTATCGAGGCTATACTGGGTATGCTAGGTTCCGGTTCCGATGGCGTGATCATATGACACGTGGGTTCGAGGTTGCAGAAAACCAAAATGGCAGCGACCAGAAAAGCAAAATGGCGCTGGCGTTATTTACGTTTTCGTTAGCTCTTGAGTCGCCAATCGAAAGAAAAAGTCCGGAAAATCGAAAGAGAAGGATTTCAAGCGTCCGAAATTTTGGTCGGTGTTATACATTGGCTCTATGGAGCGCGTGGCGGTGCCATGGCAAGGTCCGGATTTTCAGGCAGGTCCGGAAAATTGGGCGTCCGAAATATTGGTCGGCGACTGTATTTAGGATAGACACACAAAATTGCGTTTCCTGTGGACTTTAGAATTGAAACTTCGTCAATAATAATTTTTGGTTGAAGGATACCCCCCTCTTAAGCGAGTACGACAAACTTAGAGCTACATGTCAGATTCATCTTCAGGGCTGTCATCAGAAGCAGGGGCTGCTGCCATAACTCTCGAGGCTGCCACAACAGTTTCAGAGGCTGCCGGCTCAGCAGGCAGTGCCGATGTCTGTAGTTTCGTCCTGCAGTTGAATATCAGCTTTGTAACTGAAAGCCGCAAAAAAAAAAACAGCTGTGGCCGTAAGGTTTTCTGAAAACGGGTACAAGGCCACTTAATTTTGCACTCCGGCATGATACCTGACCTGAGTGCGCAATGTGAGAATCTGACATGACAAGCGACCACTGCATTAATGCTGTTATATTTTAAATGGGATTAATACGCCTGTCACATGGGCACTGCAAAGGCCTTAGAGAATCGGGGCCCTTCTGTTCAAAGGCACACGGTGCGCATCTATGCAGCATGCGGAATGTGCCATCGCCTCAAAGGGTCTTAGAAGCGAAGATGGCTATCCGAGACCTTTGAAGCCAGCAGCATTCAAGAAGCTGCGATTGTAGCACCACCACGCATAGAAAACTAACCGCAAAGAGAAAACCTAAACTGATGAGTGAAGAAAGTTGGGCAAGTTGGTACTTGTTCATTATTCACAACGCTTGTGTTGTCGATTCTCCCCTCTTTTGTGCGTGTTTTGTGCGCTGTTGTGAATAATTAATAAGCAGTTAAATACTTTGAAAACACATCAGATATAAAAAAAAGTGCCTGAATCTAGTTTTTGGATGCGTCTTATGTTATGCTAAGATGTTATGCTAAGCAGCAACACCAAATAAATGGTGGCCAGAGTGATAAACAAAACCTGCTGCTGGTGAAGAGCTATCACTATTTTTATGAAGGAAATATAATGAAATAAATTTCAAAGCTCAAAGATTGAATAAAATGCTCCACTCCAGCTTTAAAGCTATACTTCTGCCGCTTTATGCAACTGCAACCATAGGAGCACAACTCCAGCTGTTGAACATTTTGAGGTGAATGATTACTTGCAGCGTCACTGCTCCTTTGGTGAAATGAGAAACTTTGGCTGGAAAGGCCTTTAAAGGGGCTGTGAAACACTGCTTGGGGGGATACCGGCTATAGTTTAGGTGGATTCTTTATGTCACACAGATACTGACTCAAAAAGAATTACAGGAATCGATGCACAGGAACGGGAGTTATTGGATGAAGAAATTTCAAAATACAAGCGAACAAAACGCTGCCCTCAACTCGATTTTGGCGGGGCTTCCCACTCCTATTTCGCTCTCCCAATGACGGCACCTGGCGCAACCAATCAAAACAGCCAGCCAGAGCACGTCGCGGAAGTTTGCACTCCATGGTTGCCTGCTCTCTGTAACTCGTTCTTGCTGGAAATGGCAGCGTTGTTTCCATGCTAGAGCCCCTGGTGGTGTATTTTTATTTCCCTTGCTTTGCAGGGCTTTTATCAAAGACGAACAAGTTGTTTTTGTTGATCTAATATAAAACACCGACAGGTGACAAAATGTTTCTCTATTTATTCACACAATTTGCAGTATATTTACTGTTTGTCCAATCATCAAGCTCGCGCCAGGTGATGTCATATCCGCTGCTGAAACCCGCCACTGTGTGGGGACACCATCAGAGCCATGAATTTGTTTTTGGGAGGACATTAAAATATTAAAAAATGGAATATATGCGGTATTACCGACGCTAGTAGCGCCATTGTAACTTACTGTATGCGATCAACAGGCAAAATAGTCAACTAAGATAGTGTTTCTGGGCCCCTTTAAGGACTAATGTGTGACGGGGGTATAAACATGCTTGCTTTTACTGAAAACCACTATCTTAAGGCCACTTGGCAGCACCCATGAAAATACTGGTGCAGCCATTCTTTCCTTAATTATTACGCTCCTTTAATTGTTTTTAATGAACATAAAACTACTATCAGAGCATGCAGAGACAAAAATGATTCTCTTGCCTGTCATTTACTGCATTCTTGCTTGCCTTTATTTCCATACGCTCTTTTGCGTGCCGAAGCCATGATTTGATAACCTGCTCAATTTGAGCTAGAGTGCCATCTCGAAGCAAAGAACTGGTAGTCAAAACGTCTGCAAAAAATTACATTCTTGTGCAACTACAACAGACATAGCCTTTAACAAAATGTCAAATTAATTCTTACCAAACCCTCAACAAAAAAAAATAGTTTACCATAAAAACTACACGGCGAAAAGATGAGGTTCACAAAAAAGCAAGAAAAATAAGGCACTCGGACACTTTAAAGCCAAGCTTGACTCAATTATTCATATTGCCACGTATCATTGTAATGTCCGTTCGTTCGCGCAAGGCCGCACGGAAGGGGTGTTATCATTTTTGTTCGTGACGCGAGAAGCGACCAGTCTAATCTCGATTGATCGCAGCCATGAAAGGCTGCATCTAGGTTTTTCCAGATTACTGTAGATGATCTTGTCCTGCTATCTGGAAGTTTCTTTGCCGGCTTTAAATTGAGCGAAGCCGCGAGCGGCGGGCATTCGTAGTTCGACGATTGACGAGCACGCTTGTTACTTACGCCTCTACCGAGTGATTCAGTTGTTTTGCGGGCGCAAGTCAGCCCAAATAAAGAGCTTCGTTTGCAAGTCTTTCTGGTGTCTTCCTGACCGCTGGACTGCCGTTACTACAACGTGACATCTGGTGGAGCGCTGGGTAGCCTTCCAGGTACCGGACAACCCCTGCAAGTCGAGGCGCCAGCCCTTTGAGTTATTCACCCGAAGACCTGACTCCAGTCTACCACGCAGCCTCTGGAGCCTCCAGCCATGACTTACGCCACAGCAGTGCGCCGTCCTGTACCTCGACGACGGGACCCAAGCCCCTATCGCCCTTAGCCAGCTGCGCTGGAGCGCCGCCCTCTCGCCGCAACTCGCCCGTCCTACGAGCGTCGTACACGGCCGAGGAAATGCGTCGAGTGGAGAACACCCGACCAGCGCCGCCCACAATGCTTCCACTGCGGAGAAGCCGGTCACATTCTCCGGTACTGCCCATACAGGAGAATGGGCATCCGAGGGTTCCCTTACGACGCCCCACGACCCCGACCTGGCCAGCGACCAGCCGAAAACGAGGATTTTTTGCGTCGGGAAGGATACTCATCGCCGAGCCGCCTATCGCGTTCTCCGTGGCCATCGTCACCGCGCTAAGTATCTCCTAGCGAGGCTACGCAGTGCGTGGACGCTTCCCCAGCCACCGAAGGTTAAACGGAATAACGCAGCCTCTGGAGGTGAGGTTGCTTCTGAGCGCAAGAACTAAGATCCTCCATCGACGAAAACAGAAGACGATGCCCCCTACGACGGCGACGAACCCTACGACGGCGACGAACCCTACGACAACGACGACCCCTACGAAGACGACGACCCCTACGAAGACGACGACCCCTACGAAGACGACGATCCCTACGAAGACGACGACCCCTACGAAGACGACGACCGTTACGAAGACGACGACCGTTACGAAGACGACGACCGTTACGAAGACGACGACCGTTACGAAGACGACGACCCTTACGAAGACGACGACCCTTACGAAGACGACGACCCTTACGAAGACGACGACCCTTACGAAGACGACGACCCTTACGAAGACGACGACCCCTACGACGATGACGACCCCTACGACGACGACGACCCCTACGACGACGACGACCCCTACGACGACGAAGACCCATACGACGACAACAAATACGACGACAAAAACTACGACGACACCGACGACGACGACACGGCCTGACTTGAAGCTTTTACCGCTGCCCTTACACCTTATTAGGAACGCTAAAGGACTCTAAGTTCTCGAAGCATTCTCCGTGTTTAATTTCATTTAAAGCATCGAGACGATGCTTCTTTGGGAGGGGGGTAATGCCACGTATCATTGTAATGTCCGTTCGTTCGCGCAAGGCCGCACGGAAGGGGTGTTATCATTTTTGTTCGTGACGCGAGAAGCGACCAGTCTAATCTCGATTGATCGCAGCCATGAAAGGCTGCATCTAGGTTTTTCCAGATTACTGTAGATGATCTTGTCCTGCTATCTGGAAGTTTCTTTGCCGGCTTTAAATTGAGCGAAGCCGCGAGCGGCGGGCATTCGTAGTTCGACGATTGACGAGCACGCTTGTTACTTACGCCTCTACCGAGTGATTCAGTTGTTTTGCGGGCGCAAGTCAGCCCAAATAAAGAGCTTCGTTTGCAAGTCTTTCTGGTGTCTTCCTGACCGCTGGACTGCCGTTACTACAACGTGACAATATAAGTAAAGTTGTTTAACTTCACACACAACAGACTGTAGTTATCACCTATGTGACAGGTATCAGAAATGCAAAAATGATGCAAAAATGTGTTACCAACATGTTTTGTAGGAGTGGCACGTGCTGCACTAAAGATTCAAGACATCCATGCTTGTTATTTTTTTTTAAATTGCACTGTCCTTGCCCTTTTTTCTCTTATAATGTGCTGTACTTTCAAAACAATTGTATATCTTCTTTTTTGTGCTTTGCTGTGTGGTAAAGCAGTCTTGCAGCGGTCATGTGCCATGCTGGACAGCACCCATTAACAAGGCAGTATAAAAAGCAGAAAGAAAAATCATGTGTTCCCTTCGAGCAGCCCTACAAATTGGTTGGAAACTATACATAAAGCGAAGCATTGCCACTGTTTGCTTTGAGCACGTAACTATTAGTTTGTGATACACTATAGCCACCATGCCGCCGCGGTGGCTCAGCGGTTATGGTGCTCGGCTGCTGACCCAAAAGACGCGGGTTCGATCCCGGCCGCGGCGGCTAGAATTTCTTTGGAGGAGAAATTCCAGAGGCCCGTGTACTGTGCGATGTCGGTGCACGTTAAAGAACCCCAGGTGGTCGAAATTTCCGGAGCCCTCCACTACGGCGTCTCTCATAGCCTTAGTCGCTTTGGGACGTTAAACCCCATAAACCAACCAACCAACACTATAGCCACCAAAAAGCTAGAAACCAAGGCCCATAGACTGATACAGAGCAGCTTGCCTAGCTGCTTTACTGTCCATGCTGTACAGTGTTCACTACATCGTGCATACGTCGATTTTTCTATCTATGAAGAAAAGAAAGTCATAACATGCATGTGTTCATACCAAACATTACTTGACAACAGGCTGTTCTTTTGAAATGCAGTTTTCCTTTGCCCCCTTGCCAACTGAAGTGGCTGGCGGTTTCATCCGACAACATGTCTTTCAGTATGCGTCTAGTTGCATCGCCAAGACTTGTACCACCATACTTCTTCCAACGCATTTTCTGTAAACAGGACGAATGTAAAAATGTGACTGCAGGTAACTTGCTAGACTAGTAATGAACACTGCAGATAAAGGAACAAAGGCAAAATGCAGCTACCTGCATGGCTACCTAGGTCACATGAAAAGGTTACTAAAAATCTAATCGTGCATGTTCAGAGAGAGAGACACAGCTGTTGCACCTCCGCAGTGGTAAGAACCAGGGCCTCGAGATCACGTTTGACATCAAAACACACCGAACATTCCTAGTGCCAAGCTGGTTTGGTTTGGTTTGGTTTATGGGGTTTAACGTCCCAAAGCGACTAAGGCTGTGAGAGACGCCGTAGTAAAGGTCTCCGGAAATTTCGACCACCTGGGGTTCTTCAACGTGCACTGACATCGCACAGTACACGGGCCTCTAGAATTTCTCCTCCAAAGATTCAACCGCCGTGGCCGGGATTGAACCCGCGTCTTTTGGGTCAGCAGCCGAGCACCATAACCACTGAGCCACCGCGGCGGCTAGTGCCAAGCTTTATAGGCATGCTTATCATGCTTTGCACTTGTGCCCATATAACACCACATATCACCATAAGATAGCCTCTTTAGTTATCTGCAGCATAAAAAACTTTTAGTGAACAAGGCTGACATGACACCAAGTGCTGACTTAACACGATTTGTTTGGATACAGAGCAGGCATCACATTGGCCGACAGTTAAGCAACAGTTTCAGAAACTGAGATTTGGTCTGCTGCAAATCATGCTGGGCATTGTTCATGGGACGCGGTAGCCGCTGCAATACTGCCCGAAACTGCCTCTTTTAACTGATGCCGAAAAGTCCGCTTCGAGAGAGCAACGCCATACCCTGCGTATTAGCAAGGAACGTCAGCGCTTACAATAGCAAAGAAAACACGCTTACCTCAAGGCACACTCCTGTCCATGCTTGCTGAGAACACGGACAAAGGAAGTCCGAAATTGGCGGGAACAAACAACACAACGGCGCAAAGGTCTCAACGGCGGCAACAGCGCATAACAGACTGCACGCAAACGGCCTGAAAGGCGAAATAAACAAAGGCTCTATGGACCCAGGCAATGGAAAAGCCGTGGCAGACTGCCACGGCTTTTGTTCAGCAACAATGTTCAGCGCGATGTTCAGCAACAAAAAGAGCAAGGGCGGCTTCTGCTTGCTGCACAGGACTTTGCGTTACACGTGGCATGACATCAGTTAGAGCACGCTGCTGAAATCCTTTGCGTGGGGCACAGGCCAGGTATTTTGCAGACGTGGAGTGCTTATCGATGCTCGCTTTCTTCGCCTCGATAGAACATTTGCAAAATTTGCAAAAAGCCTTGAAGAGGTCCTCGGACATCGCCATGAGCCAGTCCTTGTACTTATCCTCTTTAAGCCAGCAGTCTCTGAAGCGCTGTTTGTACATTTTGCTCTTGTCTGCCATGTTGTCCAAATCTCTAACAATCTTACAAGTATATGTACGCCACGCTCTCAAATTCCTTTTCGCAATCAGAGCAGTGATAAAGAGAAATTACCAGTCACACATAAAAAGGCAAAGTGTTCGACAAAGCACTGCGCATGCAAAACAATATCGAGCAGCAGCGACAGTACAGAAAGAGCTGTTGCAAAAACTGTGCCCTAACAAGCGAGATAGGCAGAAGAAAAAAAAATTTCACCAGTCTCTTCAAAAGTGGGATGACCGCTGCAGGATCATGTATGATGTGGCCGGCCCAATAAATGGTGCACGCTCGATCCCCTGTGCTGGCTGGACATCAGCAGCGTCGAAACACCGGAGGTCGCACGGTGGTGCTTCTCGGAAACGAAACTATGGGTGCGAGTTGATATCTGGCACTCATTGCTTCTTATTTATAGGTCATGGCGTGTTTGTCCGTTTGCACAAAAGCATACAGGCGCACAAACATCTAACATCGGCGGTGCAAGCGCGTGTTCCCACTGACCGGGAGCCAAGGAAGCCGCAGATGGAAAACGAGCGTGTGGGAACGAAGAGGACACGGCGGATCA
Organism: Amblyomma mixtum; assembly: GCF_055824585.1. Taxonomy (NCBI): domain Eukaryota; kingdom Metazoa; phylum Arthropoda; class Arachnida; order Ixodida; family Ixodidae; genus Amblyomma; species Amblyomma mixtum. The sequence goes on along the minus strand of NC_143019.1, from coordinate 106,502,343 downwards.
CATCATTCTGCAGTGCCCACAACTGTCGCCCAAGCCGCGAGAGGGCACCACGATACTCATGGCACTGGGATTTGCTTCGGCGGAAAGCGATGTAGAAGACTGCCAACGGAACAGCGCAGTGTCGGCGACGAAAGCCCGGCTGCGAATGTGGTGGACACTCGCCCGGCGTTAGCAGCAACCCCCCCCCCCACCTCGACCTTTTAATTCATTCGGCTCGGGCGCGGACCTGCTCTCACCCGGTACAAAGGGTACAGCCACAAATCATCATCATCATCTTCAGTTCCACCGTCTGCAGCTGTAGCGATAAATTTTTCGAGGTTTTGACAGTGTTACTGTACTAAAGCTAGACTTAGCTGAAGTAGCTAGATTTTGAAAAAAGGAGCTAAAATAGCTACTCGTAGCTAAATTACATTTTGTTGAGTCCAAAAGTAGCTAGATCTAGCCTAGCTACAAAGTAGCTAAATTTGCAACACTGGCTGTCGTCCTCGCGGGTATGGTGGCTAGAAAGGGTAGGTGACGTGACCGGGAGGCGAGCGCCGCGGTTCCATTTCATGCCATGCGTAGGTGCTGCTGTCCTTAGTGCGATGCGGCGAGTGCGCTGCGTGCAGGAAAGGCTTGCTGCGCCGGGTTCGCCGCGCGTGCAGAAAGCTGGATTTTTTTTGCGTTCACGCTGGATGCACCCGCACAGATTAGTCTGAAACTGAGGTGAAGACTTTACAACCTACAGTGATCATCAGTCTGCGTACGCTTTTAGCTCGTGAAAGCGCTCACTATAGAGAGTAATCTTGCGAGTCTCATACGATCTCGCAACTCTCAGCGAAAGGAGCGCCACAGAAATAAGCAGTCATGTACCTGCGCAAGCAAACCAGCACGTGAATATGACTACCACCCTTATTTTGCAGAAGCTGCTGGCAGCACTCAGCACACTTTGTGGTCGCCATGCTTTTCCGCGCTACATAACCGGCCACGTAAAAAATCAGCCTGGAATCACTTGCTTGAACGCACATCGCCCGGTGATCAAGGTCACAAGCACTGAGGACTTCATATTCTTCTGTAAGGTTCCCATTATCCAGAAGCTCGTCAATTCTCCTCCGAGAACTCGTCTCTTTTGCGCTAGAAGCATCAAGAAGGCTCCTTATAAGTCCCGAAGAGACATTGCTTTTTGTTGGTGATCTTGCTAAGTTTTGAAAGCTTAGCGTGTTCACAGATATCAAAAATTGGCTGGCAGTCGGGTGATCGTTACAACCAGACATTTGTCGAACGATGCCAAAAAGTCTTTCGATGGGGTCCTGGCACAAAACGACTTGTCATGAGATAACGGAACCCCACCTCGGCTGTCAAATACTTGAGAAGATGTAGTGTGCTGGTCAGAGTCACGCGAAGACCTTCAGCTGTGCTACTGCTGAGGAAGCCGTTCAATCCAGCTGTATCTTCCCAGGAGTTCATGTAGGACAAGAAACTTCGAATGACTTCTTCGTGGTGCCCTCCAGGTCTCAGGGCATCTGAGATGCACCGTGATGTCATCGCTTTAATCAAGCTTCTCATCGTTTCGATAAAACTGACGGTCGCCGCAACGCTGCCCAGCTGTGTCTCGATTTTATCTCGGTAGAGGAAAAGATTTCTAAGCGTCTCCTCACTAAGGAGCCGAAATGCATAGTTCACTCTTTGTTTTTCGAAGCCAGTAGGACGAACAACTGACTTGTTTATGTGGGGCATTGCCTTGATAGTGGTGTCATGCATTTCATCGCACTTTCGAGCAATATCGATGTGACCGACAGTAGCATGTCCTTCTGGGATTTTCACGCCTGTCTGAACAAACGTGTTCCTCACGCATTTTATCAAATGTGGAAAATCTGGTACAAAGTAGAGGAAATGACCCGGTTCAGTAGGGTGCTGTGTCCTGCCAGCAACCTTTTCTTTTCTTCCATAGATGCCAAATAAGCGCCACATGCCTCTGCTCCATGTAGCTCCATCGCATGTTATGAAGTCAACATGCAGCCCTGCATTCTCGCACATTATCACGGCTTCCGTGACAATCTTGGCTAGGATATCCGCCTTTACATTGCTGTGCGAGGCAAATACACCAATTATCTGGTTCGACTTCCCTGTGAATGGTTGGAACAAAAGAACGAGGCCATGATGCCTTGGGCCTGCAGAATGCTGGAAAGCGGAGCGCGCAATGGGTCCGTGGAGTGTCGTTGCACTTCACAGGCGGGAGCGCAGGTTACACGCTCCAATAAAGGTCAGCAGGTGGCGTAGCGCTTTGATCTGGCTCCCACCAGAGTGTGGAGGGAACAGGAGGTCGTCCAGAGTGGCGCACGGCAGGCCGAGGTCTCTGTATCCCTGTTGCATCCGTGAGCGCTCCTGTGAGAGCGCAGGGCACGCACATAGAATGTGGGCCATTGACTCAGCACTGCCGCACTGCGGGCACACAGATGACGGGGGATCACAGTAGCGGTTGACACGGTCGGCGGACCACCCAGAACCAGTGCGCAGGCGAAGGAGCAGGGTGTAGTCCGCCCACGCGAGTTTGCGTGGGTCAGTTGTTGTGAACCTGGCTGCGGTGGCCACACGTGGGTCGGGGTGGAGGCGCCGAATGGTGCGTCGCAGGGCTAGTTTTGCGTTGTCATAAGGGGTGACGAGGCGTGAAAGGGGCACTTTCGGATCGAGAGCGGCCCGGGCAAGTTGGTCAGCCGCCTTGTTCCCCTCAACGCCGACGTGTGAGGGGACCCATTGCAGAGATATCTGGCAGCCGCGGGCACCGTGCAGGTGAAGTTTGAGTGCTGTGAGCTGCAGCAGGCGACAGCCCTTCTCGGGGTGTTGTAAAGCTTGCAGGGAACTCCTGGAGTCCGTCAGGATGGCTGCTTGATTGACGGCCGGGTTAGAGCTTAGGATGTCGGCCGCGAGCGAGATGGCTGTCAGCTCTGCTGAGAGGGACGATGCCGGCGCTCTGAGTCTGATCTGACGGACGGTGTGCAGAGCGGGGGCAATGCAAGCTGCTGCGGCCCGTCCCATCTCCTCGTTGACGGAGTTGTCTGTGTATAGGAGCGTGTGGCTTGCGAAGTCTTGGGGTGGACTTTCGCCACGACTTCCTGCTGTAGGGCGCATCGCGGGGTGCTGCGTTTTGAGATGACACCGGGGAGCGTGGTGGAGATGCTCGGCGGCCGATAAGTATGCGGCGGCGGAAAGCGGGGCGGTGGTGGTGGTGGTGGGCCGAGCAGCTGATGAAGCTGTTTGACAGCCCTCCCCATCCGCGTGCGGGACTGCGCTCTGAGGTGCGACAATAAGCCCGCACAGGTGCCCGAGCGCTGCATGCGCTCCACATGGTTGAGAGCAGTCAGTTGGGCGCGCAATGAGACAGGCCATGTGGCTGATTCGGCATAGGTCGCTGCGACTGGCGAGTTTCGGAGGAGTCCATAAAACTGACGCAGTGCATTGCGGTGCGCCTTGTCGATTTGGTTCCACTGCGCTGGCGACAGGCCAACGAGTGGGAGGACGTAGAGGGTCCTGGCAGTGGCGACCGCATCGTATATGCGCAGGCAGAACGCAGGAGGGCAGCCACTGCCTTTTGCGAGGAAGCGCCGCACGATGCAGCTGACGAGGGCTGCCTGGCTGCAGACGGCTTTGAGCGCGGGTCCCCAGGTGAGGCGCGAGTCGATGAGCAGGCCCAGATAGCGCACGCTCTTATGCCACAGGATCGGGGCGCCATTCAAGGTGAACGGGGCTGTTCGATTTTGCGCCGCTGCATTGTTTGGGTGCACCATGAGCGCCTCACTTTTCCCAGGAGAGAGAGTGAGGCCTATGCCCTTTAGATGGCTCGCAATTGCGTTCAGGGCAGCCTGGATTTTCACTCGAGCTGCACGCCCGTGGCGGGAAGGGGAACACGCGAAGACGGCGATGTCGTCCGCGTACATTGCGATGCGGTTCGCGCGCGTGGCGGAATGCAGTCCGGTAGCCGAGAGAGCACGACGTTGAACAGGAAGGGGCTAAGCACACTGCCCTGAGGCACGCCACATGGAAGGAGGTGTTGAGAGCTGGTGGAATTGTTCACTCGCACACACATGCGGCGGCTCTCGAGGAAGGAGCGGAGGTATGTGTAGAGCCTTCCTTTGATGCCGATGGCTGCGAGAGCGTCGATGATGGCCCAGTGTGGCACTGAATCGAAGGCGCTCTTGACGTCGAGGAGGACTAGAAAGCCCGCCTCTCCGCAGGCATGGGCCTGTTCAAGTGTGGCGACGACGTCAGAGATGCAGTCGGCTGTGCAGCGTTGGCGGCGAAAACCACTCTGCAGTGGCGAGAGCGCGCCGCAGTCGGTTACAATCCATTGAAGCCTGCGCAGGGCCATGGCCTCCATCGTTTCCCCTCGGCCGAGGTGAGGGAGATGGGCCGGTAGGAGGTGAGCAGCTTCCTCTGTTTGCCCCGTTTGAGGATGGGCACGACAACCGCAGTTTGCCAGGCCTCAGGGAGGGCGCCGCTCGTCCAGACCTCGTGGAATGCCGCGAGGAGAGCCCGGCGCTGCGGGGCATCGAGGTTTCGGAGCATTTGGTATGTGATGCCGTCCTCCCCGGGTGCACTGCCTCGTTTGCGCATCGTGAGTGCAGTTTGCAGCTCCCCGATGGTAAGGGGGTCCTCGCAAAGTGAGTTAATCTGCACCTCAACACGCTGCGAGACGCGGAGCGCGGGGGGAGGAGGCAGCGCCGGTCGTGCTACTGGTGCTTCGGGGATGAATTGGAGCGCCAGGCGCTCAGTCAGCTCTTCGGTGCTGATACCCAGGTGGATGGCTGCGGCGAGAACGGGGTGTCTCGGCAGTTTGGGCTGCAGCATTCCCCGGACGATGCGTCAGGCTCTCGGCTGGTAGCGCGGATCATTGGAAGTATAGCACAGTGCTGCCCAGCTTTGAAGGCGGCGGCGGCGAGCGTGTCGACGGCACACGGCGTCTAGGCGGTTGTACACCGTCTTGTCAGACGGCCGTCGAGTGCGTAACATGCGCCTGTGGGCTTGCCGGCGCGCGGCGCGAAGGTTCAGAAGTTTGATGTCAGGCACGGGAGTGCCGACAGGGACCGTGCATACAGTTGAGGCCTCCCTCGCGCACTGAACCACAGTGTGGAGGAAATCCGCATCGGGTGGGATGGCGGCGCACCTTTCGCGAAATAGTTCCCACCTGGTCACCACGTAAGAGCGCGTGCGTGGGCGCGAGATGACTGGCAGCACTGCGATGGGGTAATGGTCCGACCCATGAGTGTCTGGCGCGCACTGCCACACATAGTCTCGCAAGCAGGCTGGCGAAACAAACGCAATGTCAATTGCCGTAGGGACTCCTGGGGCATTTAGGTATATGGGATCGCCGCGGTTTATGAGGACGAGGCCCGCGGTGAGCGCTGCGTCGTACATGTCCTTGCCGCGCCGATCGCATCGTCGCGAGCCCCATGCAGTGTGGTGGGCGTTCACGTCACCGCACAGAATGCAGTCTCTGGTGAGCCGCTGGGTAAGGCGCGTGAGGACAGTGGGATCGCACTGCATGCCAGGGCGAATGTAAACACTCGCCACCGAGGTGTCGGTGCCCCGAATGCGGACTGTCACTGCGGCACACTCTGTAGAACCGCCGGCGAGGTCCGCGACAACATCGTGCACCACATGTGGGAGTTCGGCGCGCACGTACACAGCCACTCGTGGCTTGCCGACGGGGTGGGAGGGGTTGCGGCACGGGGAATCAATACAGGCCACTGCACCGCACTCCGAAGCACTGCTGTAGCCCACGTAGCCAGGGAGCGAGACGTCCTCTGCGCGGCAGTTGATCTCCTGCAGTGCCAGGACGTCGAAAGGGTGCAGCGGCAGGTGTGCTGCCAGCTCAGCTGATCGGCGGCGCAGCGAGTTACAATTCCACTGCAACACACGCGGCCGAAACGCAGCTGAGCTAGCCATGATTAGTGAGGGCGCATTGCGCGGCCAGAGCCGCTGCACACAACTGCCTGCTGGAGACGTGGGAGGAAGCTCCTCGATGAGCGCCTGAACGGCTGCCGAGAGGGCAGCGATGATGTCACGGGGATCACACGGGGGTGCCGTGGCCGTTGCGGTTGGGGCTAGACCGGTAACCACATCGCGGTATGACCGCTGCACTGAGGGCGCGCTGTTGAGGGCAGATGGGGTGCCGCTCTGGGTGCTAGGATGCGCAGCGAAGTTGTGTGCAGCGTGCGCGCTGGTAGGTGCTGGTGTTTTGGGAACAGGTGAGGACTCTGTTGCGGGTCGGACGAGGCGTCTGGCCTCGAGGCGAGTGATGTGCCTGTCCGAGGTGGCCATGGTGACCGCAACGCGTCGCTCGTGCTGCCAGCGTGGACAGCGAGGCTCACTGGCCGCGTGCATGCCGCCGCAGTTGACGCAGCGTGGCTTGGGAGAATCGCACTCGGATGGGTGAGATGCGGCTCCGCAGCAAAGGCAATGGGGCTGTTCTGTGCAGGCAGCAGTGGCGTGGCCAAGCATACCGCACTGCGTGCACTGTAGCGGGCGTGGGAGGTGGGGACTGACATGGCGCTGAAGCTTTAAGAGCGCAATCTCTGGCGGGGGGCAGAGACCGGCGAAGCGAATAACCAGGTTGTCCCGGTTTCGCCAGCAGCCAAGGACGGGGACGCGACTCTCGATGCCAGCCTCTATGTCTTTGTTAGCAAGAAGTGGCCGGATTCTTTTCGAATAAAGAAAACTGGTTTATTTTAAGACTTAAGGATACAAGAATGAGATAACTGGATTATTGATACGTAGGAGGTTCGGCGGATCTGCAGAGTTGGGAGGGCCTTGCCGACGCGTCTCGTATCGTCGGCGCCTCTCGGTCATCTCCCTTCCCAAGCTGCAGCGGTGGGGCTTATATAGCCTGAGGAACGGTGGCCCCTCAGAACTGGCCAATCCAAAGGCAGCACTTGACGGCAGTCCGAAAGGACCAACCAGCGACCGCGCGGGCCAACCGCTTCAAATTTTGCCACGCGCGGTGGCGTCCGGGGGAGAAGGAAATCGGCGCATCGCTGTCTCGCCTCTTGCGACAGGTCCAGGCGTGTTGCTTGCAGATGCTACTCCTTAGGACTCCGCTGCCGTGAGGCGCAGCATCGTGGATTGTCAAGGGACGCTAGTAGGCGGCATGCAGAATTGGAATCGGGGGGGGTTTCCAGGCATGACAGCGTGTAAGTTATAGGAGTGCTAACACGGCCTTTCCAAAAATTGCGCCTGTCCTCAGGCGCACGTTGTGGATACTAATTCCTCGGTGTCCAGGACGCGTTCCTTGTACCTTCTCAGCTGTCCGATGTTCACGGTTTTCTCGTTTAACTTTCCTGGAATGTGAGGGATCCTATCCTGCTTATGACAGCCATGTTGGGTCCAGTCAATGCTGTTATTTCGAACGGCCCTTCATATCTGGGATCTAATGTAGATCTTGCGCCGATTTCTAGAAGAACGAGATCTCCACACTGGAAATGCGAAGTCTGACGTCTTTCGTTGTAGCGTCTCGTTGTTTCCTCCTGGCTCCTCTCAAGAGAGTTTTTCATGTCCTGGCACCCCTTGGCCATTTCATGGAGTCTTTCTGCGGCGTCAATTTCTTCAAAGGTGGTTCCAATGTTCAGTTCTCCGGGCACCTTCGGGTCGTAACGGTGCATGAGGTAAAATGGACTTTCGTTGCTGAGGCGGTGCTTTGTGACATTGATACCGAACGTCGCCTTAGGCAGTTCCTTTCTCCATGATTGGGAGTTGCTGATGACCTTCCTTAGTACTTGTTTCATTGTTCCCACCATTCTTTCAATCAGTCCGTTTGACTGCGGCCAGTATGGAGGAGAGTTCACGTGCTGAATTCCAAGACTGTGACGAACTTGAGCTGTTTGTTTGTTCACGAAGCCTTTTGCTTGATCCGTGATGACGATGCTGGGCACGCCAAATCGGGGAATCCAGCGGTTAGAAAATCCAAATAGTGCTTCGAGGAGGTGCTTGGCACTGCCACCGCGTCCATATACCTTGTTGAGGTGATCGATGCATACAAGTACATATCCTTCGTTTCCATCCAGGGGGCCCATATGATCAAGAGAAATGACCACATTGGGCTCGCTCGGAATTTCTCACGGGTTCAGGCACCCTTCAGCTCGCGTCGTTCATGAGTTTACGACTTGGCACGTGTCGCATGACTCGATGTAACTGTGGATGTCCTTTGCTATAGATGGCCACCAATACTTTCTTTGCACCAAGGTCTTTGTTTTCTCGCTTCCAAGGTGTCCGTTGTCGTCATGAAACACCGCCATGACACTGCTTCGGAGTGCCGCGGGAACCACAACTCTTCTGCAAATGCGTCCTCTTTCGATAGACCTTTTCAACACAACGCCGTCTGCGACTTCGTAGCTGGAGCTGTTCGTTCCAGCTTCGGCACGGAACTTTTGGCATTTGGGGTCACGCTCTTGAAGTTCGCGTATGCGGCTATGCTTGCTCACGATTACGGCGAGGCAGGTGAGATTGTCGCTGGTCACTTCATTTTCGCTTGGTTCAGCTTCCAGCGTTTGTCTCGAGAGAGCATCAGCAGCAGCATTCTGTCGTCCAGGCCGGTTCTTGACGTCGAAGCGGTATTCCGCGAGATCCAGAGTCCAACGTGCGAACCGGCGGTTCGTCGCTCCCTTCTTCACTAGGTAGGATAGACTGAAGTTGTCTGTGTACACTGAATTGCGGGCCTCCCCGCAGGTAGATGGAAAACTTCTCCGTGATGGCCTAGTGCAGCGCCATACATTCCAGCATGTTTGAGTGTAGACCTCTGTCATGCTTATTCAGTGATCGGCTTGCGTATTCGATCACCCTTTCTTTTCTGTCTTGCGTTTGACTCAGTATCGCTCCGAGCCCTGTCTGAGATGCGTCGACGTGCACTTGCGTTGGGCAGTCCGAACGGAAGTTTGCCAATAGCGGGGGATTCTTAAGTGCGCTCTTGGTTTTGTCCACGATTTCTTGGTGCGCGCTCGTCCAGACGAATGGCCGCCCATGCTGATAGTACCCACCCGCACACAGCCACCAAGGAGGCTCTTTTGACACGCTCAGTTGGTGTAAGTTCGCGGCCTTCTGCTGCCAACCACTTGTTGTACTCACGGCGGAGCAAATCCTTGAATAGCTTGTTGACGCCAACATCTAGGGGCTGCAGCTGCCCCGTCAAACCGCCGGGAATCACAAGCATGTCTGTGTGCTGCTTCTGGAGCTCCGCTTTCACCATTTCGATAATATGGCCTCGGAAGAAATCCAGCTCAAGAAGATTGGGGATGTGAGTTCTAAGTGATGCCCCAGGCCTCAGAAGCCACACCAGACGGTACCACTCCAGCACCATGTCGTCGGTCATGAAGCCCTTCTCGTTCACGCGTACAACACCTTTCAGGAATGCTTCCGATGGCATAGTCTTTCTTTTGAACACAATGTAGGGACAGAGCTTCGTGCCATCTGCCAAACATGACAGCATGACAGTGAACCGAAGCTTCTCATTTCCTGTTGTGAGGAGTTTCACCTCGCGAGCTCCCTTCGTGTTCACCGTCATGTTGTTCGTCATATCGAAGTATACCGGGGTTTGATCAGCATTGCCGATCTGGCTGAGCAAGTATCGTCGCGAGTCGCGAAGTTTGAGGAAGTGCCTATGGAAGGCAAGGACTTTCTTCTTGTATGCGGCAGGCAGCTTCTGGCACACGCTTGTATGCCGACGAAAAGAGAAACCAGCCCTTTTCATAAATTTAGATGCCCAAGGCCTGCTGGCTTTGAATTCTGTTCTCGGAATTCCCGCTTCCGCAGCGAAGACGCGGGCTTGTTCTGTGATCATTTTGCATGTCACTGGAAGAGACCGATCCCATATCTGAGTGACATAAGTTGCGAGCTTGGCTTCCAGCTCTGGAAAACGTCCCGACTTCGGCCCGCGGAAACCTCTTCGCTTAGCGTCACAGCTGACAATCTTTGTCTTGCTGCCATCGCCACTCCTGCACGGCCCGTTCAGACACGTCAGAAGTTTCGGCCAGCCGCGCCGTTGTTGGTCTCTTCTGCGTAAATAATCACCGCCGTCTTGAACGCTGCCGTGAAAGAGCGCCGGATGCCTTTCGGAGCTTGAGAGCTCATGACGATGCAGCTTGTGGCTGGGCACTGAAGTAAGAAACACAAAGGAACAAAGCGACCGAAGGAACGATGCCTAACGCTTCAACACAGCGTGATCAGCCGGCTCTTCCATCAACCATCGACACTCCCCGGAAAAGCCGCTGTCCCAATTGCGGTGGCTCTTCCGGGGAGTGTTGATGGTTGATGGAAGAGCCGCCCTGTTTCATCAACTATCGACACTCCTGTGAGTGCGGCACAGAAAAGATTTATGAGCGCAGTGCGTGAAGCGAGAGTTAAAAAAATGGGAACTTCTGGTAAAGAAGCTCGCAGAATTGCTGAATGCAACGCCTAGGGTCGTATAGCAAACACAAACTTGTAACCCCGCCAAAGCATCCGCGATTGGAACAGCTTTCCTTACATCAACTATAGACACTCCTGTGAATGTGGCGTAAATAGGGATTTATGAGTTGTAACGAAAAAAACCAGCGGAAGGAGACAGACGCAGAGAGGGACACAGGATGACGTTGGCCCTGTGTCTGCATCATTCCGCTGGTTTTTTTCGTTAGAACTACGTACTAACTGGCCCAGCTCTCTACCTTATGGAATTTATGAGCGCAGTGCGCAGAGTGAAAGTTAAACAAAAAATTAAACATTCTGTTAAAGAAGCGCGCGGAATTGCCGAATGCAACGCCTAGAGTCGTATAGCAAACACAAACTTGTAACCCTGTCGTAGCGTCCACGATACTGGTTTATGGTTTATGGGGGTTTTACGTCCCAAAGCGACTGAGGCTATGAGAGACGCTGTAGTGAAGGGCTCCAGAAATTTCGACCACCTGGGGTTCTTTAACGTGCACTGACATCGCACAGTACACGGGCCTCTAGAATTTCTCCTCCAAAGAAATTCCAGCCGCCGCGGCTGGGATCGAACCCGCGTCTTTTGGGTCAGCAGCCGAGCACCATAACCACTGAGCGTCCACGATACATCGTTTTTCTTACTTTTATTGGCAGCTTGATTACGATTGTAAGTCGACCCCCCCCCCACTTCGGATTTTGAAATTATAAAAAAACAGGTCGACTTACAATCGTGTAAATGCGGTACTGCAGCATCCTTGCCAGCTATGTCAGCTAAAAGCACTGAAAAAACCAAATGAATTGAGAAATATAATTCACAATTGTGGGCATCAGAAGATGTCAACAAAAAGATACTTTTGTAGCCTTCTATGAACACTTTGCTTTTTGTATTTCGTGCATGACACCAAATGGCACTGCAACATTTAGTGTTCAGACGGACCATGGAACGGTGGAAAAAAAGTTATGAGGTGAGCAGTGCACGCAGCTGCCTATGAGTTCACACAGTTCCGTAGCCAACAGCTGACACATGCCAAAAGTGAGGAGAGTGGAGACGTGAGGAGAGTGCACCGCCGGTTTCCTTTGGGAGCAGCAGCTGAAGAGGAGTACACATGAGAGTAGTGGACATCTGACTCCCGCACTTCCCTCACGGTTATGTGACTGCATGTGTCAAACTCGCGTTATTTGTCGATTATTGTATATGCTTCAGCCCTTTCACTGCCACTCCCGAGATAACTCTGGCTACCACATATGCACACCCCCTGCCTCACCCGAGTTAACTCGTTTTGGCTTTTTAACTCACCCGCTGCCGCTCCCGATAATACTCGTGTAAAAATAAACAATGCAAACATGTAGCGCCATCTATGGAGAGACTCCGTAAATTCATAGATCTTGTAGGGTAAATTTTAAACAACAGATGGCGCCCATGTTTCCACATCCGAGTCACTTCGTTTTGGTCTCCGCACAGCAGCCATGTGAGGCAGTGTGCCACACTCGTCCGCGCTTTGACGGACGAAGAAATTCAAAACTGCTTGTGAATTCGGAGTCCAATGATAATGAGAACGAGGAAGGAGCCCACCTAAGTGCCTTGTCGAGTGATGACAGCGGTGAAGTCCCCCTGCCACCGAAAAATCCGCGTAAGAAGAGGAAATGCGACAGGCCAGATTGGTGCTGGAAGATTTGATTCATTACAACTAATATCTATGAGATTATCCTGAATAAACATGTCTACATGTCCTGCAGAGCATTTTAGTGCGTTACTAGCAAAAAATTTGGAGGAAACTAACATGCAAAAAAAACTCGGCAGGGTGTGTGCAAATGTGAGTAAAAAACCTGGCAGTGAAAGGGTTAAATATATGCCTTAAATTTTCACAGTGCACCATCAGCATACTAAAATTTCATTGTTTCGTTTATGGAAACATTTCTGAGCTTTTGTGGCTTCGAGTAACATCTGTTTAGCGTAAATGCTTGCTGCGTGAATTCTCTAGCATTTATTTCTAGTTTTGATTTGCCTTCTGCTTTAAAGTCTCCAGTTGAAACCTGCAGGACACGAAACCCGCATGTACCGAAACGTTGCAGGCTCTTCTCAGCTGTGCTCAGTTTACTGCTAACAAATTAAAAAAAAAGGACTGGCGGTTTGCATGGCTAAGCACGAAATATTGTGTGAAAGCACAGATTTTGCTGGTGGACACCACCGCCACATACCTCAAAGTGTGATTGAGGTGTCCACTGACCCAGGGGGCCAGTTATGCGCCTTTCCTTAAAATCAACGGGGTCTAAACTTTGCACTGCTTTTTGATGAAAGTAAAGGCGCATGACTGCCTCGATTTGTAGTTGGATGTCACCGCCTACACACAGCGCGACTGAGGTGTCCACTGACCCATTGAGCCATTTACATTTGCTACCAGAGGCTTCACATAGACACACACGGGGAGTGCGGCTAGATGAGCTTTGCCACTAAAAAGGGCAAATGCCAGCCTTGCTGATGGGCAAAGCTGCACCGAAGGCCTGTTACACTTATACTTTTCGAAAATGAAGGAAACAACAAGCTGCATACCATAAAGCCCATTTTAAAAGAATGGAAATCATGCTGCCATAAAGAGCGTTTTATCGAAGTAATTTTATGTCGTTTACGCATAGGTCACACACACATCACCCATAGCTTCTTATTAACAAAAAAAGCCAAACCTGTGTGTGAAATGTGTGGTGAGGAGCTCACGGTAAATCACATTTTAATTTCTTGTTCGCATCTCGAAGAACTTAGAAAAAAATTTTTTTACGGTATTTTACAATGAACACATTACATTTCATCCCGCATTGCTTTTAGGCAAGCAAACACTTGTCGAGTTTTCACTTGTTTGTAAGTTTCTAAAGAAAGCCAATGTTTTAAACCTATTATAATGTAACCTCTGTACACTTGACATAACATCATCTAACCTTGTGTTTGGCGCATGATAGCCATAGTTGCTTATGCTCCATAAAACCCCATATAACTAACTTATCCTCTTCATCTGATGTCACGCTTGTTTGGTCCATTTTTATGAAGCACTAAAATATGTTATGTGTCTTGCGCCTCGGCACTCAGTTCCTTACAAGGTACTGCCTCTCCCTGTCTTTTACGCTTCTGAACTTTCCGCTGACGAAGGCGCTTGGTGGGACGCCCTTTGGCTTTGTCAATGGGAAGTTTAATGGCACATCCTTCTTCAGTCACTTTTTCCGCCACTTCCTTTGTGACTGTTTTTTCTAATGTACTATGATCGCTTTTGGGTGCTCCCTCATCTTCACTGCTGCCATCGGAATCCATAGAACCGTACATTTTTTCTGCCTCGCTTCCCTTCAGCCGTGCCGTGTTTGTCGTCAAGAATCCTTAAGGGCGACCCACTTGGAGCGTACTTGCGCTGTGGATTTTGAGCGGCGCGGCGGAACACTGACGCACCGCCGCCGTGCCGCACCACAAGAGGCGGAAAACGGGTGGCTGCTGCCTAACCGCTGCGACCAAAAATTTCAGTGTTGCTAGTAATGGCGTCTGTCAATTCTCGATAAAATGTCGACAAAATGTTTTCCATTTGCGACGAATGAATTATTTATTCAATGGCCGCAGCAAAGAGTAGTTATTTTTAATGATTAACGTTGATCTGACCGTTATTGTTTTTTCAGGTATTTTTTTTGTTAGTTATCAGAGAACATGAAAGGCTTATTTGTTTCGACAATTCTAATTTATTCTACACTGTACTTTGTCAGTGCAGTGAGCAGATCGATTTCGATCTGTGGCCACACACTTTTCGGGCATGCTCGCATTCTTTTTGCTATCAGTTGGCCAAAAACTGCAGGTTCATCTTCATCTGTCTGTAGAATTCCTTCAAGCTTTTTTATTTCGATTTGGTTGCGTGTTCTTTTTGCTCTTTTTTGTGAGCGTGGTGGGTTTTGCAGTGGGCTGCAATTTTCATTTGTGGTAGCAGCAACTGTTTTGTCGTGCATGGCACCATCCACGGTGTCCTCAGGCAAAGTGGGGTCGTAGTCTGTAAAGTGCGAAGAGAACAAAAAGCAACCTGTAGTCTTTATCAAACTGTGCTGCACATGCTACATGCTTCATTAGGCATTGCAAATATATTTTTGGCACACTTTTAGCAGTGCACACAGCTCATTCTTTCTATAAGACTACTCAGAAGTCATTTAGAAGCTGCTGAGTGCAATGTCTATGCTGTTGCACTCGTGGCAGCTCAGATGGAGTGCCTTACCAGTGTTCTCATTGTAGGCTGTCAATAATAGCCCTTCAGCTGTTGCTTCCGCTGTGTCCCTACTTTGTCCGAAGTTACTTCTTGTGCTAATTTTAGGCAGGGAAAAACAGTGTTGTTCAGCCAAACATCTGTTCACGGACTACAACAAACATTCTTTATAATGCACTCTCGCTTTTATCTACCAATAAAAATTCAATGTTTTGTTCAGCTCTATCATCAGAAAAAGTTAAGTTCTTTGTTGATAAAACTACTAAACCTGACAACAGGGGCAATCAACTATATATTGCCAGTCTTTCCTTATGCATATGTACAGATTTGTTGAAGAAAAAGGCACAAACCTGCCCACTTCCACCTGGTCTTTTAAGAACATCAGTGACCAAAAATATGGCCATCTGATGTCCTGGCAGTGACTGGTGCCAGAACCACTTGCTGCCCTGCCTTTCATTTTTTATACTTCTTTGTGAACGTGTCCCTGGGAGTCTTAAACCTAGCCTGTGGATTTGAGCCTGAAATAAAGGAAAGCCAACAGCAATAAATAGACATATATGCCACGCATGGTCCAACAGTGCCACCGCTCAGGTGTTAGCACCTGCTGCTGGGTACCATGTCGGCCCGAGTTTACAGGCCGAGCGCTCCAAATGTAAATGTAGTGCACGTAAACGAAGACATATTCTGTACTACAGAGAAACTTGTGAGCATTTCTAATGCAAGCTCACATGCTCACACAGTGGCGCAGATGCACCATATCACACACACCGGCCGTTTCTCCAGCTCATCGCTCGGTCAACACTGACGCTGTTTGAAGCTGACACACAAAAGATTTCGAACCCGCAGACACGCCGCGTTAGTTTTTCAACGTTTTTGGGGCAGGAACTGCCTCGCATTCCTGACGGCTGCGACGTTGGAATCTGCCCAGCTTTGCGGGGGAATGTGCACTTCGTCGCGACATCGTCCCCGACTTCTGAAGAAGGTGCCCACCACCATCGGTCGTTTACGGGAACGAAAACAATAACAATGACGTTCCTTTTCGCCTCTATTTTTCTGTTTGAATCTACCAGTAAATTGAAGTCCTAGCTACGCAGCATACTCGCTGCAGTACTTTACGCTACCTTGCAATCGCTTTCGCCACTGCAAAGAGATACATTTATACACTCCAAACAACAACGCTGCAAAAAAAAAAAGTCTCCTGAACAGTGCTTATTGCGATTTGCTTTCAAATGTAGCGAGCAATGATATAGTGTGGTTCACCGGGCACCGACAGTTCGCGCCTATGTAAACGCCGTACGTGTAGGTCCGGGCACTGCGAAGATAAAATGGTATATCAGGTGGCAACTCGTCATTTAGTTTAGGCATCCATTATTAGTTGTCATTTTTTTTTCATTTCAATCCATAATGAAAGGTATCGGCGCGGCTTGACATACATGCCGCAGCCCCTATGTACTGCCCGCTCTGATGTCAACAAAAAACACCTGCCTGTCGGCGAGGGCGTCGTGGTGATCGTTTGCTTACCTTCAGGGTCCTCTCCTATCTCTGCTTCAACTTCCTGCCACATGGTGACATTCCTTCTGCTGTCCTTGTATGCGGCGTGCGAAGAATTCCATAAAGCCGGTCTCATCTGCACAGCTGAGATAAGGTTGTCGTTGTACGCGATGCGCGCAGCTTTCGTCGCCATGTTGAACTGGCTAGGAGAGTCAAATGTAGCGGGCGGAAGTAAGGTGCGGTCGCACCCTGATTGGTCAGAGCGGACAGCTCACGTCGGCCGCTTCCGGCCAGCGGCTGACTGCCGGGCGCAAGTATCTGGCCTGGCTTGATCGACGGCGTCCAGCCGCCCGGCGGCCTGCGTCCGGCCGGCGGCGCCCAGACGCCAGTTTTCCGCAAGAAAAACTCTCCATGTGGGTGGCCCTTTAATCGCCTTGCAAAGGTTTCGAGCTTGCAGCAAGCCAAAGTGCCAGCAGTGGCCTTTAGTGTCTGCATGGCAAAATTGTACCGCTGATTTCGATTCATTTTTTCAAAGCTTGGTCCAGGCATTGAGAGGATGTCAAGATGCTCTGTGGCCCCATGGTATTTTAACGCGATAGCGTTAAGGGCCCTGTGTCGAAGAAAAGCCGGTGTCATCATCGGCGTCGGCCGGGAGCAAAAAATTCCAGGAGCATTAAGAAAAAAACCCGAATAGGAAATTTGTCGAGTTGGGGAATCGAACCAGGGCCTCCGCAATGCGAGACGAGCACGCTAACCACTCCGTCACGCCAGCTCGACGGTTTGGAATGAACAAAGGCGCGTCTAGTGAATGTTGTGTTGACTTAGAAGTGTGTGTTAGAGATATGTACTATCAGCGTCAATTGAAACGCAAACAAGCCAAATGAAACGCGAACAGCAAAACTTGCAGATATTATACTAGGGAGGCAAAATACATGAGCAGTTGATTGTCACATCGAAGCCGAAAAGACCGCTCTTCTGAAATGTTAATAGCCCACGCCTGTATTTCACCTCCAGCCTCTAATATGCTTGATTTTTTGTGCTCGCGTTTCAGGTGTTTTGTTCGCATTTCATTTGACGCTGATAGTACTGTGGTGTATATTAGTAATAATGAGCATGGAAATTACAGAAGTCTTAGGAAGTAGTAAAGGAGTAGTAGTAGTAGTAGTAGTAGTAGTAGTAGTAGTAGTAGTAGTAGTACAAGTAATACTTTACAGAAGGAAGTAGCAAAGTACGTTTCCACTTCTTTTCCTCTCCGCTTGGCGCGCACATAGCGCCATCAGGCAGCGCCCACTAAAACCACTCCCTCATCCTCCTCCTTGCAATGTACGCCATTGCCCCAACAGATAGCGCGCTGGCAGCACTTCCCGCTTGTCTCTTTCGGGCGCAGTGGGGCCGGGCGGGGATGCAGGAATCACGCGTTAAGGGGCGAACGCAAGTCACATCCAAGAAGTGTTCACCACGAAGCTTGTGTCTTGCTGCCCTTTCGTTAGGCACGGAAGCTATGCTGGTGTTCGTGTCATCAGGTTTGTCGAGAACGATATGTCGACGAACTACGCCTGCAACTTGAGTTCTGCGTGTTTCCCATTACGCTATCGCGTCATACCCTCAAGGTGGAGCTTGAATGTTCCCTCCAATTTCTTAATTGTTGGCTTGCTCATTTGATGACACGAAGTCACTCTGATATCATTTAAAACCAGCGCTTTCGAACTGCCTGTTGGAGGTCCGGCTGAACATCAAACTTTACGCGAACGGCCAAGAAATGGCGACGTAGTAGGCCCATCTTGGAAAAGAAAGTGCAGTCACGTACTTGTTATTCTAGTGATATGTGATGCCAGCTATCACCGGTTGTAGAAGCCACAGCATACTGTTTTTCAGACGTCTGTTTCACTTCCGCGTCACTATCTTCAGCTTTGGCTAGCTGTTTCCTGATCACTAAGCAAGCATATGGTGTCAACATTTTTGAACACAGTTCTTGAACTACTTTCATGTGGTTCTAAAACTGGCAAGTTTTGAGCAGGGTTACTGAGCGGTCTGCTTTTTGTTGCATTATGGTTGCTAAATTCAGTAATCTGCTAAAGGTATCATGAAGCTTTGTAGACGATGAGAGGGCTGTTTTTATGAAACCATTCTCTACTCGGTTAGTTGTGTTTGCTTCACAGGTAAACTCTTGGTCACAGATGTAACGGGCCCACATGTTCTTTTCTTCATAGAGTTCCAGTTCTTCATGTATTGCACAGGTTCTTTACTAGCAGACCTTTCAAACTCGCGTCTTGCTTCATCATACTTGTTTGCTGTTGGTGCATGCAACATTTGGTTGAATACCTCCATCATAAGTTCTCGCTCTTCGACAGACCTTGCAAATTGGCTGTCTGCCGTTCTGAATGCCTTTACAACATGAAATCGGTACAGTTGTACAGATGGCACACTAGGAAAAGTGCTCTGAATTGCACTGATTTCTGAAAAATCATTGTCTATGATTATTACATGTCTTTTCGGAACACGGGTTTTCCTTGATGAAAAGCTCCAACATTTTGGAGACATGGTGACACTGTTCAGAAGCAACAAAAGCATATACGACCACCTGGCTGTCTCCACAACCATCTTGTACTAGCAAAAGAAAAAGTGGCATCTTAAGTTTGTTGGTTCTGTAAGTTGCATCTAGTAAACACTAAATGCAGACACTAAACCTGACCACTCGTCAGCGGTTACCAGCACTGTTGTAAGTTGGAGGTCATGTGAGTTCGTTCCATGAGTTGAGTTGAGTCTATGCACATAGCTTTTTTACCATTCTTCTTTTCTGCCGTTGGAGTGGAGGTAGGCACAAGTAATTCCTGACCACTCGTCAGCGGTTACCAGCACTGTTGTAAGGTGGAGGTCATGTGAGTTCGTGCCGTAGTGTGCACAGCTTTCTTGCTCTATTTGAGCTGCATTCTCTTTTTGAGTGTTGGTCATGTGGCCAATTGTGTTATGGCCAAGCGTATTATGCGAAGCATCGAGGTGAAATTCCTCCCAAAACAGCAAGGGCATCCGGAGCTTCTTTAGTGGTACGCTGTGCCGGACGCCTCGTCAGTCGCACTAAGGGCATTGGTGATAATTTCTGCGTCAGTCAACTAACCGGCTACAGTAACGCCGTCATCAATGCCAAAATAGTCGGTAAGCTGTACTTTAGTGGGAAGCAGGGCAATGAGTGCCCTATTGTCTTCATCCTTGTCAGGCGCTGCGACCTCCGGGCTTTCAGGCAGCTTCGGTTACACAAATCCACTCTGCCTGAAGCAGTTGGCCACTACTGCTGCCGGCATGTTAGACCACGCGTGTGCCAAAATGTGGATTGCGCTCAGGAGTGGTACATTGTAGGGTTGTTGTCACTCTAGGCAGAGCAGCGTATGCTCCAAAACTTGCTTCCGGTATTTTTCTTCACGTACTGGATGATGCCTTGATGCGTCGGCTATAGCGCAGTGGTCGTGTTCAACGGTAGAAATACCAGTCTGATCACCTGCAGATCAGAAACGCTGCATTGTGCGGAGCAGTTGTCCACCACTAGGAGCACCTTACGTTTCTTGGTCCTAAATCGACGGTCCAGCTCTTGTAGCCAGGAATGAAATATTTCAGAAGTCATCCATGCCTTCCTATTTAAGCGCTAGTTGACTGGAAGTGGTTGATATTATAAAAACATCTAGGTTAAGCCTTCCCGATGACAAGAAGAGGAAGGCGCTCTGTGCGTGTCATGTTGGCCGCTGAAGCATGGTCACACGCTGCTTGCTCCTTTTCCTTCCGTTACAAGGGTCCTCCTTGAAGGTAATCATCTTATCCAGCAGCACTTTATAAAATAGTGCTGTCCCGTCCGCATTGAACTCATCGTTTGGGTTGTAGGCTGCGATGTGTTCCTGAAGTTGGATGTTCTGCCAGTCCCTGACTTCTTCGTCAACCGCACCTCTCTCCCCGCACACTTTTGAATATCAGTACATGTCTTTCCTTAAACCACGCAAGCCAGGCTTCCGGTGCTTTGAAGGAATCAATGTCCATGCGGAGGGCGTAGCTTTCTGCTTGCGTGCAGATTAATGGCCCACTTAGTGGGAGCCGCTCGTCCCTTGCGGTCCCAATCCACCGCAACAACGCATGTTTCAATTGAGGGTGGGCTGTGGGTTGCATACGCTTGCGAGTTGAATGAAACTTTTCGTTTTGGAAAGCTTCTAAGATTTGTGCCTCATTTTTCACACAAGTTCCCAGGGTGCTTCACTTTACGTCGAACCGGCGCATCACCTTTTCACGGGAGACTCCTTGCTTAGCGCCTTCAGAATTTCCACCTTTTGGACCAAGTCTTTGGCCGCTTACTTAGCCCACTTAGCATGTGTCGCCATCAAGGTGGAACGAAATGCCACAACAGCACCACAAGCACGCGCACACACGCGTGCACGTGCTCCACCACAACCGAACACTGAACGTGCCAGGAGGGCTAATTTCCACGTGGAAAGCTGCAGAATGGCTCCTTCTCTAGTGTGGAGGAACGAAAGAACTAAAGAGGCTAAAAGAACTGTTCTGAGCGCGAAGAGCCTAAGACCTGCGAAGGAGCAGCTTTCTTTTTTTCTTTGTGCAGTTCAACCCATCAGAGTGTTTCCCAGGTCTGACTTCACCCACCTGTTCTTAGAAATCCCTAATTCCCTTCCCCTAGCTACATTTGTTTGTGTTGTTTGTCCAGCTGAAATATTTTTTGAGTAGGTTTCAAAACAATGCTTATAATTCTTATCGAAAGTTTTTATAGTTTTGCTTTTATGGGAATCTAATTCGGTCTTTTATTTGTGCATGATCACATGACTCCATTGTTTCGCAGACTTGTCAGTTTTCTACCGTTGCATCGTGCGAGCGGTGCGAGCGTCGTCACTGCGTTTGAGCAATAGCATTTCGCATGCTTTCGCACTTGCCAGCACTGTCAAAGATGAGGTCACCGTCTTCATCATTTTCGACCTCTTCTTGCTGGGGTAGGGGCTCTAGGTCTTAAAAGAAGTCCCTCTCTTCGTTGCACATGTTGTGCGGCACACATGCCGCCATTACGATGAGGCCTCGTTGATGCCTCTTGCGGATGGATGCCGCTTGTGGCGTCCATAATGTACAGCCTTCTAAAACATTGCTTAAGCAGTCCAAATGAATTTTCCATTACGACCTTTTGCTGCGAGTGCACCTTATTGAACTTATTCTTCCACGAAGGAAGGCTTCGCCCATTGTCCCAGTATGAAGCCAAAAGCCAACGTAGTAGCGGATATGCCGAGTCACCAAGCAAGTATCCATTACTGCATTTCTGAGGACAGTCTTCAAACAGAGGACTTTCTTGAAATACCTTAGCATCATGGGCCGACCCTGGAAACCCAATGAACACATTAATGAACCTATTGCGATCGTCGCACATGCCCTGCAGTATTATCGGCGGCCACTTTTTACGGTTGTGGTATGATTGCGGCGACTCTGCGGGCCTGTTGATCTTGACATGGCAGCCGTCCGCGCAGCCGATTGTGTTGCGTGGTCCCTTGCCGCCGGTTTCCGCCAAGAAGGCAGCCTTGATGCGCTCCTGCTGACGCTGGTCAGGCCAGGCGATCACGGATGTACTAATGCTGTTCAAAAAGTCCAGCACTCTATCAACGCAAGCACTTACTGCCGAGACTGCCACTTTAAATCGGTCGGCCAGCGAATACATGCTTTTCTGGTGCCCGAGGTAGCCTAGAGAGATAAGACAAGTCTTTTCGGCACTCACTTGAGGACGACCTCCTGTAGAGTCTGGAAAAAACTGCGACACTTCGAAAGAACTTACAACAGTTTCAAAGGTGCTACGAGACAGGCGAAACAAACGCTTGAACTCAAAGTCATAATATCGCCCTACGGCTTCTTCGCAGTGACGAGGCATGCAGTTCCTCGTCACTGCCACTGCAGTAAGTTCCTCTTCGTCACTGCTGTCGGAGCCTACAAGCTCCATAGCTGTTTGTATAACCGTTGGCAGCAGGTCGCGGTCCACTTTCTTTTCCTTCATAGCTCAGAGAACACACGGCATACAAGTGCACTGCACGTGCTCGGGCCGGTACATGGTTTGTTTTGCCGGGCCTGGGCCGGGCCCGGGCCTGAAGTTGCGGGCCCAGGCCGGGCTCGGGCTTAAAGCTGCGGACCTGAGTCAGGCTTGGGTCCATACAGAAACGGCTGGTGTCCGACTATTCACTCACTATTGCAGAGTTAAGTACACAACTGCGGCATTGGAGCAGCGACATGGATGAGCTATGGGCCATGGTACGCGCTGAGAAAAAAACTAAGCTTTGTTCATTGACTTATCTATTTCCTTATTTCCACGCCGCGGTGGTTTAGTGGTCAAGGCGCTTGATTACTGAGCCGGGGAACGACGGTTTGCTCCTAACCTCGGCGGCCGCATTTCTATTTAGGCGGCAAGCATGACAGCCATGTATTTTGTAGTATTATTGCTCGTTGAAGAAATTCAGGTGGTTGAAATTATCCGGAGCCCTCTGCTTCGGTGTCTCTGACAGCGTGACTCCCCTTGGGCCCTTAAGCACCAAAAACATAGCTTTTATTTTATAGCTATATTTTTCTCATGGGGTAAAATTCAAAAACTAAAGCGCGTTCGGTTTTCTTTTTGATCACCTGACCGGAACGTCTCGTAAATGAAATAGCCAGAAAATCTCGCGAGAGTTTGTAAATCTCATCTCATAAGTCTATCCCTCCTCACTTCATCCTGATTGTCATGGCAAGTGTTGTCACGCGGTTCGCGCGCTATCTTCTGTTCCACCAATAAGAGTAAAATTCAACCGGTCTTAATTGGCAATTGATCGTTCGTCATCCCAAAACATGCTTATACACTAATAAAATGCATTCGGGAAGAACATATTAGTTTAGGACGCTTATAGTCTTCAAAACACACACCGTGAAATACTAATGCCTTTCAGCATTTCGTTTCTGCTGAAAGGCGACCAGTTCGGCTATGAGTTCAGCCTCTGAGATTGCGTCCACTAAAAAAATGTCACCCACTGCTTGCTTTAATGTTTATACATCCGGGCGGCAAAATATAACTGATTAAAATCATGGGGGAATGCAAAGTAGTCTACTGCGCGCGTATGCAGCCCTTTTTGTTTGGCTCTCGGAACTCCCCGAATTTATCATTGCGCACCTACACGAGATCACTGTCCAAAAGACGGGCCTGCCGAGCACAACTCTTAATCACTTCCTTCTGGGTTAAAAATAACCAACTTTCTGCAAGCCAAACTGTGGTTTCAGAACCTTTGTCGGCCAGTTTCTTATCGGTCCAGTAGCAGTCTACTTGCTCGAGTGAGCGGTATACCTCAAGCGTTACTCTGAAACGGGCCGGGCCCGGGCTGGGCCTCACTTTGGGATTCACGGGCCGGGCCGGGCTCGCTACAGCGATAATTTAGCGGGCCTGGGCCGGGCCCGAGCTTGGAAGCCGTGGGCCTGGGCTGGGCTTGGGCCTCAGATTGAGGCCCGTGCAGTGCTCTACGGCATACAATAACAGGCATGACAAGTGTGCGCGTGCGTTGCAAATGAAGCAGAAGACTTGCACGAGTTCTGTACTTTAACACTTGTTTCTGTTTGGCACTAGTGTCACGCTACGCCTGCACGTCTGAACTGGCGCCGCATGAGTGTAGCACTTGCTGTGCACTGCATGAACTAGTGTAGATCGTGCAGGGTGTATCGAACGGACTTTACTCTAGTAAAGTGAGAGCTTGGTAGGCATAATGGAGCAAGGAAGGTCATTTTGGCTACCTATTTTTAACTATTATGGTTGTGGGTGACGAAAGTCACTTCTTGCAAATTTTTCCAACACTTAAAGCATCCATTAGAAATGCAGTATATTACCAGAAGATTTTTCATTAGCACTGTTGTCATACTTCATGGTGCTTAGTCTTAAAAACAGGGAGCTAGTGTAATTGCACTTCCCCAATGCCGTGAGGTGACTGAACGACACGGTGACTCTTCGAGGGCATGCCAGTGATAGGCAATGGTGTAGCGGGACACATCACCAAAGAATGTCACCTCATGTAATTACTTCTTAAGAGTTTGACAAGTGTGTATGGTATACTGCATCCCCTTCAGTGCACCAAGCAATAATTAGAATGCTTGCAAGAGTATAGCTGCTATGTTACCAAAGGCTTTGAAAGTATGCCAGCCACCTGGATATTGGCCTTGAAGGATAACGGCATTGCTGTAACTGTAGGTGGACACCTCAATTCACAGACTCTATAAAAAAAACAAAGGTTGACTGGCGTAGGAAAGTTTGGGCTCTGAGAACACCAAGGGGACTGTGTCACTGTCTGCTCGCCTTCACTTTTATCAGGACAGTTTGCAAGTTCACTGTCATGTGGAGGTGTTGAACTTTTTCTCCACGACTATTTGTTTTTCCGTGCACAAGCATTGTTGTAAAGCACCACTATATTTCTCTCATCTTCCTTGTACAGTCCTCGGCACGAGCGCGTCTGTTTAAAGCGCTAGAACGCCACCCGATGAGACAAAGAAAGTGAAAGTTTTGGACGTGTACTCGGTTGTGAAAAACATGCGGGCACTAGACCAAAGGTGCGTTGGCATACTATTTGTCCTGTCAACTGCACTGTAGAAGGTACAGAGCAGCTGAGCCAATTTTCCCCTTTATTGTTCATCGGCACACCGCTACAGCGCTCTGCAGGCTTGCTGACTGCGCTTGCCTTTCTGTGAAAGGCGCGCAACAGTTAAGGCAAGCATGAATCGGTACTCACGTCTGGGTTCAAGATGCCTACACATGGCATCCAAGATGCCTACACATGGCATCCGCTCAAACGCAGCTGTCAACTTGCGGTTAAAAAAGCGACGGCTTGCCTCAGCGCTCGTCCTGCTCCTGCTGCACGATGTGGCACCTGTCGTGTTCATAGCGAAAATCTTGCCGCGGTGTTTCGTCATGACAAGGGCCTGTGATGGGAAATATATGAGAATTACATACTGAACTCGATAGGAATTGGATGCGGTGAGCAACCATGTACCTTCAGTCTGTCGCATATCGCTTGCGAACTGCCATTAGGCCTCCTAATGTGATTCCCTCCAACGTACACGGCTGCAAAATCTGCACGCTTAAGATTAAGGCACAGCACAGCGCTTGCGAGGCGCAGGGCATTGTAGCCCTCGAAGCTCGATGTGCAGGTCTCAACCGACAGGCGTACACTTGGGCAAGTACTGCACAATCGCTTCATTTGGATGTCGCCAAAGGACGCCTTGCAGAGCCATTGCTAAACTGGCACAATACCACGATATGCACATCTATACCTACCTAGGTATTTTTCTTACTTCTGAGCAAAGGGATGACAGTAGCGATGCGTGCTCTGGAAACTCGCCTTAGAAATTATAGCAGCGCTACCCCTCGTAATGGAGGGGGCAATCCGGCCCGGCACGAGTTTCCGGATGATGGTCATAGCGATGCGTGCTCCTAAAACTCGCTTCAGCACCAACAGTTAATCGGTGTGCGCTGAATTAACGAGAGTTCGCTGGTATAGACGTATGTACGCTTTTGAAGGGAGAGAGGAGCAGGTCAAACTCTCCGAATTAACAGGGGCCAAATAAATGACGTTTGACTGTATAGACAGATTTTGCACTGTGCACCTGTAGTACCTATCTCTGTATACACACTTGTACACACTATAGATACAAGTGTCATGAAAGTGGCTCGGGACCCTGCATAACATACCGTACAATGGCTGCCACAAATCTGTTAGCACGTAATATCAGAAAAAAATGTGCGTTCAATGCTTAATTTCTGGGTCGGCGGCAGTCTCTATAAAACTTAATCGCTTGACTAAACTCCCATGACCGCTTTGCCACGTAGACCATAGCTGCTCCCACTTCTTTCGGAGAACTCGTTTGCCTTGAGCCTTTTGTGTAGTGACCTCGCAGCTGCTTCGGCGGCTTTAGGCATTTGTCCACTACAGTGCTAAAGAAGTGCACTTGTCTGGCTTCATCCACATTTTCAGTTGCCTATGAGTGGGGTCACTGAAATTTGCTCATCAGGGAGTGCCATACACATCTCTCTTGGTCCCAGTACGTCCTGAACGTTGACTCATTACTGAAGATGACTTGATGTCATTCAAAGTCTCTCTTGCTTTAATTGCCTGAAAAACCGAATCATACTTTCCTCCGATGTGCCTCGTTAGAGAAGATAGGCGCAAGGAATGCCTGTCCAGTCAGCTGCAATTACAAGCACAGTCGCAAGTTGGAGCCCGTGAGAGTTGGTGCCGTGGGTTGAGTCAATGCAGACAGCCTTGCCGCCATAGCGGAGCTACATTTCCCTCTGGGTACAAGTTATAAGGTCCATGTTAATGTTCTTGACGTCTTTTTGTGAGAGCAACTCTTTATAAGCTTATAGCAAGGCTGAATCTGGGCTTTCTTCCCGGTCATGGATCCACATCTGCATACTGACAAAGTCATCGGGGTCTATCTGCTGCTCATTTCCAGTTTTGTACTTGTACTTGTAAGATAGGCGCAAGGAATGCCTGTCCAGTCAGCTGCAATTACAAGCACAGTCGTAAGTTGTAGCCCGTGAGAGTTGGTGCCGTGGGTTGAGTCAATGCAGACAGCCTTGCCGCCATAGCGGAGCTACATTTCCCTCTGGGTACAAGTTATAAGGTCCATGTTAATGTTCTTGACGTCTTTTTGCGAGAGCAACTCTTTATCAGCTTATAGCAAGGCTGAATCTGGGCTTTCTTCCCGGTCATGGATCCACATCTGCATACTGACAAAGTCATCGGGGTCTATCTGCTCCTCATCTCCAGTTTTGTACTTGTACTTGTAAGATAGGCGGAAGGAATGCCTGTCCGGTCAGCTGCAATTACAAGCACAGTCGTAAGTTGTAGCCCGTGAGAGTTGGTGCCGTGGGTTGAGTCAATGCAGACAGCCTTGCCGCCATAGCGGAGCTACATTTCCCTCTGGGTGCAAGTTATAAGGTCCATGTTAATGTTCTTGACGTCTTTTTGTGAGAGCAACTCTTTATCAGCTTATAGCAAGGCTGAATCTGGGCTTTCTTCCCGGTCATGGATCCACATCTGCATACTGAAAAAGTCATCGGGTTCTATCTGCTCCTCATTTCCAGTTTTGTACTTGTACTTGTAAGATAGGCGGAAGGAATGCCTTTCCGGTCAGCTGCAATTACAAGCACAGTCGTAAGTTGTAGCCCGTGAAAGTTGGTGCCGTGGGTTGAGTCAATGCAGACAGCCTTGCCGCCATAGCGGAGCTACATTTCCCTCTGGGTACAAGTTATAAGGTCCATGTTAATGTTCTTGACGTCTTTTTGTGAGAGCAACTCTTTATCAGCTTATAGCAAGGCTGAATCTGGGCTTTCTTCCCGGTCATGGATCCACATCTGCATACTGACAAAGTCATCGGGGTCTATCTGCTCCTCATTTCCAGTTTTGTACTTGTACTTGTAAGATAGGCGCAAGGAATGCCTGTCCAGTCAGCTGCAATTACAAGCACAGTCGTAAGTTGTAGCCCGTGAGAGTTGGTGCCGTGGGTTGAGTCAATGCAGACAGCCTTGCCGCCATAGCGGAGCTACATTTCCCTCTGGGTGCAAGTTATAAGGTCCATGTTAATGTTCTTGACGTCTTTTTGTGAGAGCAACTCTTTATCAGCTTATAGCAAGGCTGAATCTGGGCTTTCTTCCCGGTCATGGATCCACATCTGCATACTGAAAAAGTCATCGGGGTCTATCTGCTCCTCATTTCCAGTTTTGTACTTGTACTTGTAAGATAGGCGCAAGGAATGCCTGTCCAGTCAGCTGCAATTACAAGCACAGTCGTAAGTTGTAGCCCGTGAAAGTTGGTGCCGTGGGTTGAGTCAATGCAGACAGCCTTGCCGCCATAGCGGAGCTACATTTCCCTCTGGGTACAAGTTATAAGGTCCATGTTAATGTTCTTGACGTCTTTTTGTGAGAGCAACTCTTTATCAGCTTATAGCAAGGCTGAATCTGGGCTTTCTTCCCGGTCATGGACCCACATCTGCATACTGACAAAGTCATCGGGGTCTATCTGCTCCTCATCTCCAGTTTTGTACTTGTACTTGTAAGATAGGCGGAAGGAATGCCTGTCCGGTCAGCTGCAATTACAAGCACAGTCGTAAGTTGTAGCCCGTGAGAGTTGGTGCCGTGGGTTGAGTCAATGCAGACAGCCTTGCCGCCATAGCGGAGCTACATTTCCCTCTGGGTGCAAGTTATAAGGTCCATGTTAATGTTCTTGATGTCTTTTTGTGAGAGCAACTCTTTATCAACTTATAGCAATCCTGAATCTGGGCTTTCTTCCAGGGCATGGATCCACATCTGCATACTGACAAAGTCATTGGGGTCTATCTGCTCCTCATTTCCAGTTTTGTACTTGTAAGATAGGCGGAAGGAATGCCTGTCCGGTCAGCTGCAATTACAAGCACAATCGTAAGTTGTAGCCCGTGAGAGTTGGTGCCGTGGGTTGAGTCAATGCAGACAGCCTTGCCGCCATAGCGGAGCTACATTTACCTCTGGGTACAAGTTATAAGGTCCATGTTAATGTTCTTGACGTCTTTTTGTGAGAGCAACTCTTTATCAGCTTATAGCAGTCCTGAATCTGGGCTTTCTTCCCGGTCATGGATCCACATCTGCATACTGACAAAGTCATCGGGGTCTATCTGCTGCTCATTTCCAGTTTTGTACTTGTACTTGTAAGATAGGCGCAAGGAATGCCTGTCCAGTCAGCTGCAATTACAAGCACAGTCGTAAGTTGTAGCCCGTGAGAGTTGGTGCCGTGGGTTGAGTCAATCCAGACAGCCTTGCCGCCGTAGCGGAGCTACATTTCCCTCTGGGTACAAGTTATAAGATCCATGTTAATGTTCTTGACGTCTTTTTGTGAGAGCAACTCTTTATCAGCTTATAGCAAGGCTGAATCAGGGCTTTCTTCCCGGTCATGGATCCACATCTGCATACTGAAAAAGTCATCGGGGTCTATCTGCTCCTCATTTCCAGTTTTGTACTTGTACTTGTAAGATAGGCGCAAGGAATGCCTGTCCAGTCAGCTGCAATTACAAGCACAGTCGTAAGTTGTAGCCCGTGAGAGTTGGTGCCGTGGGTTGAGTCAATGCAGACAGCCTTGCCGCCATAGCGGAGCTACATTTCCCTCTGGGTACAAGTTATAAGGTCCATGTTAATGTTCTTGACGTCTTTTTGCGAGAGCAACTCTTTATCAGCTTATAGCAAGGCTGAATGTGGGCTTTCTTCCCGGTCATGGATCCACATCTGCATACTGACAAGGTAATCGGGGTCTATCTGCTCCTCATCTCCAGTTTTGTACTTGTACTTGTAAGATAGGCGGAAGGAATGCCTGTCCGGTCAGCTGCAATTACAAGCACAGTCGTAAGTTGTAGCCCGTGAGAGTTGGTGCCGTGGGTTGAGTCAATGCAGACAGCCTTGCCGCCATAGCGGAGCTACATTTCCCTCTGGGTGCAAGTTATAAGGTCCATGTTAATGTTCTTGACGTCTTTTTGTGAGAGCAACTCTTTATCAGCTTATAGCAAGGCTGAATCTGGGCTTTCTTCCCGGTCATGGATCCACATCTGCATACTGAAAAAGTCATCGGGGTCTATCTGCTCCTCATTTCCAGTTTTGTACTTTTACTTGTAAGATAGGCGGAATGAATGCCTTTCCGGTCAGCTGCAATTACAAGCACAATCGTAAGTTGGAGCCCGTGAAAGTTGGTGCCGTGGGTTGAGTCAATGCAGACAGCCTTGCCGCCATAGCGGAGCTACATTTCCCTCTGGGTACAAGTTATAAGGTCCATGTTAATGTTCTTGACGTCTTTTTGTGAGAGCAACTCTTTATCAGCTTATAGCAAGGCTGAATCTGGGCTTTCTTCCCGGTCATGGATCCACATCTGCATACTGACAAAGTCATCGGGGTCTATCTGCTGCTCATTTCCAGTTTTGTACTTGTACTTTTAGATAGGCGCAAGGAATGCCTGTCCAGTCAGCTGCAATTACAAGCACAGTCGTAAGTTGTAGCCCGTGAGAGTTGGTGCCGTGGGTTGAGTCAATCCAGACAGCCTTGCCGCCGTAGCGGAGCTACATTTCCCTCTGGGTACAAGTTATAAGATCCATGTTAATGTTCTTGACGTCTTTTTGTGAGAGCAACTCTTTATCAGCTTATAGCAAGGCTGAATCTGGGCTTTCTTCCCGGTCATGGATCCACATCTGCATACTGAAAAAGTCATCGGGGTCTATCTGCTCCTCATTTCCAGTTTTGTACTTGTACTTGTAAGATAGGCGCAAGGAATGCCTGTCCAGTCAGCTGCAATTACAAGCACAGTCGTAAGTTGTAGCCCGTGAGAGTTGGTGCCGTGGGTTGAGTCAATCCAGACAGCCTTGCCGCCGTAGCGGAGCTACATTTCCCTCTGGGTACAAGTTATAAGATCCATGTTAATGTTCTTGACGTCTTTTTGTGAGAGCAACTCTTTATCAGCTTATAGTAAGGCTGAATCTGGGCTTTCTTCACGGTCATGGATCCACATCTGCATACTGACAAAGTCATCGGGGTCTATCTGCTCCTCATTTCCAGTTTTGTACTTGTACTTGTAAGATAGGCGCAAGGAATGCCTGTCCAGTCAGCTGCAATTACAAGCACAGTCGTAAGTTGTAGCCCGTGAGAGTTGGTGCCGTGGGTTGAGTCAATGCAGACAGCCTTGCCGCCATAGCGGAGCTACATTTCCCTCTGGGTACAAGTTATAAGGTCCATGTTAATGTTCTTGACGTCTTTTTGTGAGAGCAACTCTTTATCAGCTTATAGCAAGGCTGAATCTGGGCTTTCTTCCCGGTCATGGATCCACATCTGCATACTGACAAAGTCATTGGGGTCTATCTGCTCCTCATTTCCAGTTTTGTACTTGTAAGATAGGCGGAAGGAATGCCTGTCCGGTCAGCTGCAATTACAAGCACAATCGTAAGTTGTAGCCCGTGAGAGTTGGTGCCGTGGGTTGAGTCAATGCAGACAGCCTTGCCGCCATAGCGGAGCTACATTTCCCTCTGGGTACAAGTTATAAGGTCCATGTTAATGTTCTTGACGTCTTTTTGTGAGAGCAACTCTTTATCAGCTTATAGCAAGGCTGAATCTGGGCTTTCTTCCCGGTCATGGATCCACATCTGCATACTGACAAAGTCATCGGGATCTATCTGCTCCTCATCTCCAGTTTTGTACTTGTACTTGTAAGATAGGCGGAAGGAATGCCTGTCCGGTCAGCTGCAATTACAAGCACAGTCGTAAGTTGTAGCCCGTGAGAGTTGGTGCCGTGGGTTGAGTCAATGCAGACAGCCTTGCCGCCATAGCGGAGCTACATTTCCCTCTGGGTGCAAGTTATAAGGTCCATGTTAATGTTCTTGATGTCTTTTTGTGAGAGCAACTCTTTATCAACTTATAGCAATCCTGAATCTGGGCTTTCTTCCAGGGCATGGATCCACATCTGCATACTGACAAAGTCATTGGGGTCTATCTGCTCCTCATTTCCAGTTTTGTACTTGTAAGATAGGCGGAAGGAATGCCTGTCCGGTCAGCTGCAATTACAAGCACAATCGTAAGTTGTAGCCCGTGAGAGTTGGTGCCGTGGGTTGAGTCAATGCAGACAGCCTTGCCGCCATAGCGGAGCTACATTTACCTCTGGGTACAAGTTATAAGGTCCATGTTAATGTTCTTGACGTCTTTTTGTGAGAGCAACTCTTTATCAGCTTATAGCAGTCCTGAATCTGGGCTTTCTTCCCGGTCATGGATCCACATCTGCATACTGACAAAGTCATCGGGGTCTATCTGCTGCTCATTTCCAGTTTTGTACTTGTACTTGTAAGATAGGCGCAAGGAATGCCTGTCCAGTCAGCTGCAATTACAAGCACAGTCGTAAGTTGTAGCCCGTGAGAGTTGGTGCCGTGGGTTGAGTCAATCCAGACAGCCTTGCCGCCGTAGCGGAGCTACATTTCCCTCTGGGTACAAGTTATAAGATCCATGTTAATGTTCTTGACGTCTTTTTGTGAGAGCAACTCTTTATCAGCTTATAGCAAGGCTGAATCTGGGCTTTCTTCCCGGTCATGGATCCACATCTGCATACTGAAAAAGTCATCGGGGTCTATCTGCTCCTCATTTACAGTTTTGTACTTGTACTTGTAAGATAGGCGCAAGGAATGCCTGTCCAGTCAGCTGCAATTACAAGCACAGTCGTAAGTTGTAGCCCGTGAGAGTTGGTGCCGTGGGTTGAGTCAATGCAGACAGCCTTGCCGCCATAGCGGAGCTACATTTCCCTCTGGGTACAAGTTATAAGGTCCATGTTAATGTTCTTGACGTCTTTTTGCGAGAGCAACTCTTTATCAGCTTATAGCAAGGCTGAATGTGGGCTTTCTTCCCGGTCATGGATCCACATCTGCATACTGACAAGGTAATCGGGGTCTATCTGCTCCTCATCTCCAGTTTTGTACTTGTACTTGTAAGATAGGCGGAAGGAATGCCTGTCCGGTCAGCTGCAATTACAAGCACAGTCGTAAGTTGTAGCCCGTGAGAGTTGGTGCCGTGGGTTGAGTCAATGCAGACAGCCTTGCCGCCATAGCGGAGCTACATTTCCCTCTGGGTGCAAGTTATAAGGTCCATGTTAATGTTCTTGACGTCTTTTTGTGAGAGCAACTCTTTATCAGCTTATAGCAAGGCTGAATCTGGGCTTTCTTCCCGGTCATGGATCCACATCTGCATACTGAAAAAGTCATCGGGGTCTATCTGCTCCTCATTTCCAGTTTTGTACTTGTACTTGTAAGATAGGCGGAATGAATGCCTTTCCGGTCAGCTGCAATTACAAGCACAATCGTAAGTTGGAGCCCGTGAAAGTTGGTGCCGTGGGTTGAGTCAATGCAGACAGCCTTGCCGCCATAGCGGAGCTACATTTCCCTCTGGGTACAAGTTATAAGGTCCATGTTAATGTTCTTGACGTCTTTTTGTGAGAGCAACTCTTTATCAGCTTATAGCAAGGCTGAATCTGGGCTTTCTTCCCGGTCATGGATCCACATCTGCATACTGACAAAGTCATCGGGGTCTATCTGCTGCTCATTTCCAGTTTTGTACTTGTACTTTTAAGATAGGCGCAAGGAATGCCTGTCCAGTCAGCTGCAATTACAAGCACAGTCGTAAGTTGTAGCCCGTGAGAGTTGGTGCCGTGGGTTGAGTCAATCCAGACAGCCTTGCCGCCGTAGCGGAGCTACATTTCCCTCTGGGTACAAGTTATAAGATCCATGTTAATGTTCTTGACGTCTTTTTGTGAGAGCAACTCTTTATCAGCTTATAGCAAGGCTGAATCTGGGCTTTCTTCCCGGTCATGGATCCACATCTGCATACTGAAAAAGTCATCGGGGTCTATCTGCTCCTCATTTCCAGTTTTGTACTTGTACTTGTAAGATAGGCGCAAGGAATGCCTGTCCAGTCAGCTGCAATTACAAGCACAGTCGTAAGTTGTAGCCCGTGAGAGTTGGTGCCGTGGGTTGAGTCAATCCAGACAGCCTTGCCGCCGTAGCGGAGCTACATTTCCCTCTGGGTACAAGTTATAAGATCCATGTTAATGTTCTTGACGTCTTTTTGTGAGAGCAACTCTTTATCAGCTTATAGTAAGGCTGAATCTGGGCTTTCTTCACGGTCATGGATCCACATCTGCATACTGACAAAGTCATCGGGGTCTATCTGCTCCTCATTTCCAGTTTTGTACTTGTACTTGTAAGATAGGCGCAAGGAATGCCTGTCCAGTCAGCTGCAATTACAAGCACAGTCGTAAGTTGTAGCCCGTGAGAGTTGGTGCCGTGGGTTGAGTCAATGCAGACAGCCTTGCCGCCATAGCGGAGCTACATTTCCCTCTGGGTACAAGTTATAAGGTCCATGTTAATGTTCTTGACGTCTTTTTGTGAGAGCAACTCTTTATCAGCTTATAGCAAGGCTGAATCTGGGCTTTCTTCCCGGTCATGGATCCACATCTGCATACTGACAAAGTCATTGGGGTCTATCTGCTCCTCATTTCCAGTTTTGTACTTGTAAGATAGGCGGAAGGAATGCCTGTCCGGTCAGCTGCAATTACAAGCACAATCGTAAGTTGTAGCCCGTGAGAGTTGGTGCCGTGGGTTGAGTCAATGCAGACAGCCTTGCCGCCATAGCGGAGCTACATTTCCCTCTGGGTACAAGTTATAAGGTCCATGTTAATGTTCTTGACGTCTTTTTGTGAGAGCAACTCTTTATCAGCTTATAGCAAGGCTGAATCTGGGCTTTCTTCCCGGTCATGGATCCACATCTGCATACTGACAAAGTCATCGGGGTCTATCTGCTCCTCATCTCCAGTTTTGTACTTGTACTTGTAAGATAGGCGGAAGGAATGCCTGTCCGGTCAGCTGCAATTACAAGCACAGTCGTAAGTTGTAGCCCGTGAGAGTTGGTGCCGTGGGTTGAGTCAATGCAGACAGCCTTGCCGCCATAGCGGAGCTACATTTCCCTCTGGGTGCAAGTTATAAGGTCCATGTTAATGTTCTTGATGTCTTTTTGTGAGAGCAACTCTTTATCAACTTATAGCAATCCTGAATCTGGGCTTTCTTCCAGGGCATGGATCCACATCTGCATACTGACAAAGTCATTGGGGTCTATCTGCTCCTCATTTCCAGTTTTGTACTTGTAAGATAGGCGGAAGGAATGCCTGTCCGGTCAGCTGCAATTACAAGCACAATCGTAAGTTGTAGCCCGTGAGAGTTGGTGCCGTGGGTTGAGTCAATGCAGACAGCCTTGCCGCCATAGCGGAGCTACATTTACCTCTGGGTACAAGTTATAAGGTCCATGTTAATGTTCTTGACGTCTTTTTGTGAGAGCAACTCTTTATCAGCTTATAGCAGTCCTGAATCTGGGCTTTCTTCCCGGTCATGGATCCACATCTGCATACTGACAAAGTCATCGGGGTCTATCTGCTGCTCATTTCCAGTTTTGTACTTGTACTTGTAAGATAGGCGCAAGGAATGCCTGTCCAGTCAGCTGCAATTACAAGCACAGTCGTAAGTTGTAGCCCGTGAGAGTTGGTGCCGTGGGTTGAGTCAATCCAGACAGCCTTGCCGCCGTAGCGGAGCTACATTTCCCTCTGGGTACAAGTTATAAGATCCATGTTAATGTTCTTGACGTCTTTTTGTGAGAGCAACTCTTTATCAGCTTATAGCAAGGCTGAATCTGGGCTTTCTTCCCGGTCATGGATCCACATCTGCATACTGAAAAAGTCATCGGGGTCTATCTGCTCCTCATTTCCAGTTTTGTACTTGTACTTGTAAGATAGGCGCAAGGAATGCCTGTCCAGTCAGCTGCAATTACAAGCACAGTCGTAAGTTGTAGCCCGTGAGAGTTGGTGCCGTGGGTTGAGTCAATGCAGACAGCCTTGCCGCCATAGCGGAGCTACATTTCCCTCTGGGTACAAGTTATAAGGTCCATGTTAATGTTCTTGACGTCTTTTTGCGAGAGCAACTCTTTATCAGCTTATAGCAAGGCTGAATGTGGGCTTTCTTCCCGGTCATGGATCCACATCTGCATACTGACAAGGTAATCGGGGTCTATCTGCTCCTCATCTCCAGTTTTGTACTTGTACTTGTAAGATAGGCGGAAGGAATGCCTGTCCGGTCAGCTGCAATTACAAGCACAGTCGTAAGTTGTAGCCCGTGAGAGTTGGTGCCGTGGGTTGAGTCAATGCAGACAGCCTTGCCGCCATAGCGGAGCTACATTTCCCTCTGGGTGCAAGTTATAAGGTCCATGTTAATGTTCTTGACGTCTTTTTGTGAGAGCAACTCTTTATCAGCTTATAGCAAGGCTGAATCTGGGCTTTCTTCCCGGTCATGGATCCACATCTGCATACTGAAAAAGTCATCGGGGTCTATCTGCTCCTCATTTCCAGTTTTGTACTTGTACTTGTAAGATAGGCGGAATGAATGCCTTTCCGGTCAGCTGCAATTACAAGCACAATCGTAAGTTGGAGCCCGTGAAAGTTGGTGCCGTGGGTTGAGTCAATGCAGACAGCCTTGCCGCCATAGCGGAGCTACATTTCCCTCTGGGTACAAGTTATAAGGTCCATGTTAATGTTCTTGACGTCTTTTTGTGAGAGCAACTCTTTATCAGCTTATAGCAAGGCTGAATCTGGGCTTTCTTCCCGGTCATGGATCCACATCTGCATACTGACAAAGTCATCGGGGTCTATCTGCTGCTCATTTCCAGTTTTGTACTTGTACTTTTAAGATAGGCGCAAGGAATGCCTGTCCAGTCAGCTGCAATTACAAGCACAGTCGTAAGTTGTAGCCCGTGAGAGTTGGTGCCGTGGGTTGAGTCAATCCAGACAGCCTTGCCGCCGTAGCGGAGCTACATTTCCCTCTGGGTACAAGTTATAAGATCCATGTTAATGTTCTTGACGTCTTTTTGTGAGAGCAACTCTTTATCAGCTTATAGCAAGGCTGAATCTGGGCTTTCTTCCCGGTCATGGATCCACATCTGCATATGAAAAAGTCATCGGGGTCTATCTGCTCCTCATTTCCAGTTTTGTACTTGTACTTGTAAGATAGGCGCAAGGAATGCCTGTCCAGTCAGCTGCAATTACAAGCACAGTCGTAAGTTGTAGCCCGTGAGAGTTGGTGCCGTGGGTTGAGTCAATCCAGACAGCCTTGCCGCCGTAGCGGAGCTACATTTCCCTCTGGGTACAAGTTATAAGATCCATGTTAATGTTCTTGACGTCTTTTTGTGAGAGCAACTCTTTATCAGCTTATAGTAAGGCTGAATCTGGGCTTTCTTCACGGTCATGGATCCACATCTGCATACTGACAAAGTCATCGGGGTCTATCTGCTCCTCATTTCCAGTTTTGTACTTGTACTTGTAAGATAGGCGCAAGGAATGCCTGTCCAGTCAGCTGCAATTACAAGCACAGTCGTAAGTTGTAGCCCGTGAGAGTTGGTGCCGTGGGTTGAGTCAATGCAGACAGCCTTGCCGCCATAGCGGAGCTACATTTCCCTCTGGGTACAAGTTATAAGGTCCATGTTAATGTTCTTGACGTCTTTTTGTGAGAGCAACTCTTTATCAGCTTATAGCAAGGCTGAATCTGGGCTTTCTTCCCGGTCATGGATCCACATCTGCATACTGACAAAGTCATTGGGGTCTATCTGCTCCTCATTTCCAGTTTTGTACTTGTAAGATAGGCGGAAGGAATGCCTGTCCGGTCAGCTGCAATTACAAGCACAATCGTAAGTTGTAGCCCGTGAGAGTTGGTGCCGTGGGTTGAGTCAATGCAGACAGCCTTGCCGCCATAGCGGAGCTACATTTCCCTCTGGGTACAAGTTATAAGGTCCATGTTAATGTTCTTGACGTCTTTTTGTGAGAGCAACTCTTTATCAGCTTATAGCAGTCCTGAATCTGGGCTTTCTTCCAGGGCATGGATCCACGTCTACATACTGACAAAGTCATTGGGGTCTATCTGCTCCTCATTTCCAGTTTTGTACTTGTACTTGTAAGATAGGCGGAAGGAATGCCTGTCCGGTCAGCTGCAATTACAAGCACAGTCGTAAGTTGTAGCCCGTGAGAGTTGGTGCCGTGGGTTGAGTCAATGCAGACAGCTTTGCCGCCAGAGCGGAGCTACATTTCCCTCTGGGTACAAGTTATAAGGTCCATGTTAATGTTCTTGACGTCTTTTTGTGAGAGCAACTCTTTATCAGCTTATAGCAATCCTGAATCTGGGCTTTCTTCCAGGGCATCGATCCACATCTGCATACTGACAAAGTCATTGGGGTCTATCTTTTTTATTTATTTATTTGGAGATACTGTCAATCCTTTTAGGGATTTTTACAGGAGTGGATTAAGTGCCCGTATACATTTGCTCATAGAACCATACACGCGTTTGTACACAAGAGTATGCGAAGACACTGCAACAAAAAAGAGGCAAGCACATAGAAAAAAACACTTAGGATACCGTCATTCATGCACTGACGTTATCACAGATATACATTTATACATAAAAAGCAAAAGGAAGACACATAAGTGGTGACATCACATCCGCGTTGATGACAGTACAGAAATGCTAGCAAGTTCAACAAATTTGTTAATTGAAGACTGCGAGACCACACTCTGATCTAAAGAATTCCACTCACGCACAGCTTGTGGGAAAAACGAAAAACTGTAGGTATTATTGGCTCAAAATTATTCTTGGAGTGTGAATTGATGCTTATGACGGGTTTCTCTGCAAGTATTGAAAGAAATGTAGGTATCAGGATTTACTTTAATCATGTTATGCAAGATAAGGTACAGAAATTTCAGACGTTGTAGCAGCGCAGGGCTGGTTAGTGTATGAAGCCCAATCTCGGTCAGCATCTGCGTGGGTGAGTCGGTGCGCTGGTATCTGTTGCAGATAAAATGTGCGGCCTTCCGCTGGACAGCTTCGAGAGTAGATATTTGATTTTGGGCAAACGGAAACCATGCCACGTTCGCATATTCCAAGATCGGCCGAATACACATCA
This sequence comes from Amblyomma mixtum, assembly GCF_055824585.1. NCBI lineage: Eukaryota > Metazoa > Arthropoda > Arachnida > Ixodida > Ixodidae > Amblyomma > Amblyomma mixtum. The sequence goes on along the minus strand of NC_143019.1, from coordinate 106,463,655 downwards.
CATAAGCCAAAAGTTTGGCTTCCCTCGTAGAGTACCGCAGGGCCCGTTTTAGATACATTAACTTCCGCATAGCTTTGTTTGCCACATAATCTACATGAGCTGACCAACCCATATCTGATGAGACGTGATGAGGCGCGGCAGGCAATGCTTTGGATGACGCGCGGGGCGCCTTCACTTCTGGAAGTACTTGCCAGTAGATAGGCTCGTTGAACAGGCGGTACAGGTATACCGAAGAAGCTGTAGACAACCTGCTATCTACTAGCTGTGCAGATGGGGCGACTAATTCGCCTGTCAACATTGTCCTGTCGGACGCTTCTGTAGTTGTAATCCCAGAGACAGATCTCTGGAACGGGACAAGGGCCTGTGAACCTACTGTGTCGTAGGCGGCCTCCAGAAGTCTAAACACATTGGTGCCCCTCAAGTGGACAGCAATGGCTTGCAGTAGCTTGGGGGAGAACGGGATAGAGTTGTTCTCAGTTGGGAAATCGTCAGAGCGAATCCCAAGCGACTGCATGAACTTTATCGCGTCAGTGCGATAAACCGTTGCTTTGTCATACCCCAAGATGTTTCGTGTGGGGTTGCTGGATACATCTCCGTGCTTTTCTGGTCGGAGAGTCACTGGTACATCCCATGCAGGTGAACCTTTCCCTTGACTGGCTTCAAGGTCCGCACAGATTCTCTGGGCGTACACAGCCAGGCAAGGAATGGACTTGTACAAATAGTGAGTGTCCGCTGTGAATTTGCCGAACCAACCGTATGTGGGTTTCACAAACTTGTAGGTTCGGGGCGGAAGCTCAAATTCAAGTAAGGTTCCGTCTGGGAGCCTTACGTTCCCAAATCCAGACACGAAGTCGGATATGGGTTCTGGCAGCGGTAGCATCATCTCCAGCATGCGCTGCACAAAGACCTTTTCGTCATAGGTCAGATGGTTCTTGTTCTCATGATGGATGTATTGCATGCGAGCGTAGCATGCTGCTGCTCTGTAGTAGCCCAGACAGGAGTGAGAGAGAGAGAGAACAACTTTTATTTAGAAAGCCTGCAGAGTCGGTTAGGCTCCCTCCAAGCAGGGAGGACAAGCTTTTACCGCGACGCGGCCACTACGTCAATCTAGTGCGTTGTGCTCCTTGAGGTCTTGTTTCGTCCCTCGCTACTTCCGCGGGTTCGAGAGGGCCGCCGCCCACTTTCTGGGGGTGCCGCCCCCCTCTCCTCGGTTTCGCTCGGTCGCTGCCTCTCGAGAGCTGCCGAGACCTGCTGGACGGCCTTGAGTTGTGTCTTTTGATCGCAGCTCCTCGTTGCAGCCTCTAGCTGCGGGATCGTCGTCTTCTCGCTGGCTTCGCGCGGATTTACGCTACAGTCCCAAAGGATGTGAGCCGCGGTGGCTCTCTCCTTCGCGCACAGTCTGCATATGTCGCTCGCGTACACACTCGGACACACGTGCTTAGCTAGCACCGGGGTGAGCAGGGACCCCGTCTGTAACTGTCTATATAACACTGCCTCCTTCCGGGTAAGCCCCGGGTGAGGTGGCGGCATAGTCTGTCTGTTCAGTCTGTACCATTTCACTATTTCGTTGAAGGTGGTCATCTTGTCCTTGGCACTGCGTCGCGACCAGGACTCCGAGTCGGCCGTGCTTTCAGCCGCGCGGTTGGTTAGTCCTCGCGCGGCCGAGTTGGCCGTCTCGTTGTGGTTCACGTTTCCGCGTTCCGACACGTCACTGCCCATGTGGGCCGGAAACCACTTGATCACCACAGGACTGTTGCGTCCGATGTCTTCGGCCTTGCGCAGTATGCGCGCGGCCTCACTACATACCCTACCCTTGGCGTAGTTCTTCACTGCCGTTCTAGAGTCACACAACACTGTAGTACATCCGGGGTCGGAAACGGCCAAGGCGATGGCCACCTCCTCCGCCCGGTGCGCTTCTCGAGTCCGGACGCTCACCGCGGTCTTCGTTGCACCCGTCGATGCCCCGACAACCACCGCCGCGTATGCATCGGTGCTCCCTTGATACTCTGCCGCGTCCACGTAGGCGGCGCCTTCTTCTCTGGCGTGGAGGTCCACGAGAGCCCTGGCCCTCGCCAACCTCCGCTCCCTGTTGTGCTCGGGGTTCACGTTCTTCGGGATCGGGAAGACCCTGAGCTTTCTGTTGATGCTATCTGGTATAGGTACGTCTTTCTCCTGCTTGCCTTCCCTCGGTTCGAGGCCAAGGTCCCGCAGTATCTGTCTTCCGGTTCTCGTTTCGGAGAGACGCTCGAGTTGCGCCGTTCTCTGTGCTTCGGCTATTTCGTCCAGCGTGTTGTGGACTCCCAGCGCCATGAATTTTTCGGTGCTCGTGCCCCTGAGGAGACCGAGTGCCGCCTTATACGCCTTGCGTATGGTGGCGTCTATCTTGTTACGTTCACTCTGCCTCCAGTTGTGGAAGGCGGCCACGTACGTTATCTGGCTAACTGCGAAGGATTAAACGAGCCTAGTCAGGCTCTCCTCCTTCATCCCCGCTTTTCTGTTGGACACCCTCTTGATGAGTCTCATTGCCGCAGCCGCCTTGCCCGCGAGCTTGTTGACCGTTTCACCGTTGACTCGGTTTCGCTGGACGAGCAGCCCGAGTACCCGAATCTTCTCGACCTCCGGTATTACCTGTCCTCCCGCCGTCTTGACCGTGATCTTGGTACGCTCGTACTTGACTTCCATATTCTTTCTCTTCCTGCACGATCCTTTCGGGGGAATCACCAGCAGTTCTGACTTGGCCGGGGAGCAAACGAGTCCAGACCCGTCCAGCTGCTCCTCGATGGCGTTGACCGCTTCTTGTAGCGTTGTCTCGATGTGTCCGTCGCTTTCTCCCGGTAGCCATAGCGTCACGTCGTCGGCGTAGATGGTGTGCCGGACTCCCGCTACTCTTTCTAGCCGGGTGGCCACCCCGATCATCACGAGGTTGAAGAGTAGCGGGGAGATCACCGACCCCTGCGGAGTTCCGACGCTGCCCAGCTTCTTCTCTTTGAGCTGTAGGTCTCCCGCACAGATTTCGGTGGTTCGTTCCGTCAGGAAGTCTTTGATGTACTGGTATGTCCTCCTGCCCATGTTTAGCCTGGATACTTGGGCCAGGATAGCCGAGTGCCTCACTTTATCAAAGGCGCTCTGCAAGTCCAGCCCGAGTACGGCTCTGTTGTCCTTGGTGCCCGTCGTATCGTCGATGATCTCGTTCTTCAGTAAGATCATGGCGTCTTGCGTCCCGAGTTTGTTCCGAAACCCGATGATGGAGTTTGGGTAAAGCTCCGATTCTTCCAGGTAACGCTGCCACCTGTTCATGAGAACGTGCTCGAGGACCTTTCCCCCGCACGAAGTGAGTGAGATCGGCCTGAGGTTCTCTATGTTGGGCGGCCTGCCAGGCTTGGGGATGAGGATCGTCTTGGCTGCTTTCCATTGCTTGGGTAGCCTTCCTTCTTGCCAGCACTTGTTGTAGAAGTTCGTGAGCGTTTCGATGGCCGCTTCGTTGAGGTTCTTGAGCGCTCTGTTGGTCACTCGATCGGGACCCGCGGCAGACCTTCCATTGAGTTCCTGCAGGGCAACTCTTACTTCCCAGGTCTGGATGTCGCGATCTAGCGTCTCGTTCTCCTTGCCTTGGTAATACGGGTGTCTTTCCGTGGGGGTGGTCGGCAGGTACTTGGCGTCCAAGCGCCGCTTGACCTCGTCCTCCCCGTGTTCGCAGATTGCCTTGTGTAGGATCCTGGCCTGGTTGTTGTGTTGGTGGCCCTTGGTCTTGGTTTCGTCGAGGAGGTGCCGCAGCATGTTCCACGTCTTGCCCTTGTGCATCTGTCCGTCGGCTTCGTTGCAGGCCTCGTTCCACTGTTGGGTGCATAGCACCCTGCAGTGGACCTCGATCTGCCTGTTGAGCTCGGCGATCTTCTTCCTTAGACTTCGGTTGGTTCGTCGCTTCTGCCACCTCGCCTTTATGGACTGCTTGGCTTCTATCAGGTGGGCCAGCCGACTGTCCATCTTGTCTATCCGTTCGTCCGTCTCTAGCTCTTTGGTGGCTCCTTCCGTCGTCTCAACGACGTTGGCCGCCCATTGCTCGATGTCCGTAATGTCCTCTTGCACCGCGGGTAGCGCCTTTCGAAAGGCGTCCCAGTCCGTAATGCGATGCTTTCTTATGCCGGTGTTGCCTTGGCCTTCGAGCAGTATGACGACCTCTACGATGTAGTGATCGCTGCCCAGCTCTTGGCCCGTGTTTCTCCATTTCGCTTCTCTTGATCCTCCTTCAGTTTTGATGAAGGTAAGGTCCGGAGTTGTGTCTCTCGTAACAGATGTGCCGATCCTGGTGGGAAAGGCCGGATCCGTGATTAGGTTCAGTCCGACGTCGGTGGCGTCTTGCATCAGCTCTCTCCCCTTGACCGTCGTTCTGTGGTAGCCCCAGTCTTGGCTCGGTGCGTTAAAGTCTCCGCACACTACGAGCGTATTGCTTCCCGCGACTGAAGCTGCCTTGTGGAACAGTGCCTTGAATTTCTGTTGTCCGTGGGACGGGTTGCTGTAGACGTTCACCAGGAAAGTGCTCTCCCTCCTCTTCTTTCCCGTGATTACTTCCACCGTGCAGTGTTCGATGGCGCTTCTGCCGATCAGTTCGTGTTCCACGAAGGTGATCCCTCTCCTAACGAAGGTGCAGACCCCTCTGCCCTTGCCCTTGGACGTGTCCCTTTTGCTCGGCGGGCTGTCGTGCGACCGGTAGCCCGGTAGTTTCGGCGTCTCTTCGCTGTGTGTTTCTTGAATCATTATGACGTCTGGTTTCCTCGTTAGTTGCTGCAAGTGTTGCTGCAGCACTGCTCTCTTGCCGGTAAAGCCGTTGCAGTTCCAGTGCCAGACCAAGAGGTCTCTCACTGGGGGTGTGGATGCTGCTGTACTTGCTGTCCCGTCCATGATTGCTGCAGTTTGGCGGTGATCTGTGCTTCCATACATTGTATTTGTGCCTGTATCTGCGTCTGCAGCTGTGCTTGCATTTGCGCCATCATGTTCTGGATCGTGCTCTGTATATTCGTTGTCATCTGCTGAACCGTTTGCGCGAGCGCAGTAAGTCGTTCGTTGGTTTCCTTGCTGGTCGCCTCGAGACGGTCGAGTCTGACGTCCTGTTTTTCGCTTCTCTCCATTGTCTTTCGTTCCTTGGCGACCTCTATGGCTCTCCTCTTGGGAGCCGGTCCCGCCGTTTTCGTGGCTCTCGGGTCCACCTCGACCTCTAGTTCGTCCTCGGTTATCTCTTCTTGTTCCCTCTCTTGTGCGGGCTTCGGCAGCAGCTGCTGCTGTTGCTGCATCGCAATTAATGTCGTTAGCTTCGCGTTGATTTCCTTGATGGTTGCGTCCTGCTCGGCGATTCTCTGCTTTAGCTTCTCGTTCTCGTCTCTTAGGGCTTTTATTACCATTCCATTCTCTTCTTGGAACTTCTTCGTAGCGTTTTGCGCCGGTGGTTGTCTCTTCTCTGCCATGTTAGCCTTGACTGCTTCGGCCCAGGTGACTATTTCCCCCGACTGCGACGGTCTGTGGCGGCTGGCGCTCCTGCCTCCCTTGCTGTTGTCCCTCTTGCGGCTGCTGTCGCGCTGCCTCGAATCCCCGCGGGGTCTCTCAGCAGACGGCGCTCGCAGCGGCGGAAAGCTTTTCGGATCCAGTTGTTGCTGCATGGCTTCCATCTTGCGTTCCCATTGCCGTTTTTTGACCACATACGGCATCTTGTACTTGTTTTTGCATTCCCTCTCGCCCGTTGGATGCTGTCCCCCGCAGAGCTTGCACTTGGGCTTGCATTCGCGTTTGTGATCCTCGCTGGGGTTCACGATTCCGCAGCCGAAGCATACTTTGGCATTGGGATTCGGGCATACGTCTCTTCTATGGCCGATCCTGCCGCATTGCCTGCACACGTCAAAGTGCTTGCGGTAAAGCCCGCACCTGACTAATATCGAGCCATACTTGACGTAGTTCAGTACTTTTTGTCCAGCGAAGAGTACTATCACTGTGGTTGTATTGCCGATTCTGTGCGCCTCCACCGCTAGGGGGTTGCATGGGTTCACAATGTTTTCGGTTATCTCTTCCGGGGTGTCGTGTACGGCAATGCCTCGGATGACTCCCTTGACCGTGCCGTCCGGCGCCGTTCGGTAGGCGCTGACTTCGTATGCCTTCTCTCCTACGTTTAGGGTTTTGACCTAAGAGTACAGCGTGGCACGCCTCTCGTCCGGGGTGCTGACCACGATGATGTTTTGCTGCGCGTTCGTGCAGATGGTGTGTGCTTTGGCTTCTTCCTTCGTTATTCGAACCGCCGTCATGACGGCCGACATAATTATTGAAACCTCAGTTCTCGCTACGTTGAGACCTCCCCGTGGTCTAATGACTATCTTGGTGTCTTCCTTCGGCATGTCTATCGGCATCATCGCCGCTTTCGTTACCGAGGCTGCAACTCTCTTAGCAAAACTGGCCCTAGTCTTGGGTCTAGACTGGCGAGTAGTGGCGGCGGACTCACCGTTTTCCTTGCCGGCCATGATCTGCTTGATGCGCTTGCCGGAGGCCGACCAGCCTTCGGCTTCTTCCGGTGTAATGTCCTCTCCGGGAACTTCAATGGACGTACGCCCGCCGAGACTGCCGATGCTCGGCGCTGACGTTATGTTGTCTCCCATCGACGTGGCCACTTCCATGTCGGACGCCATCTTGGTCGTACTCGTCGTCGGGTTAGGCCTAGCGGCCGGGCCCGTCGCCACCGGTGGCCGTACTTGTGGTAGGCCGACGCTAGGCCGCAGCCGGTGCAGGGGAAGACTTGCTCCATCCGAAATTCATAACCAATTTAATCGGAGGAACAGACATGGTCAGCAGGCAATGGACAACAATTTTCGGTGACAAAGAGAAGCAGCGGTAACACAGCGGAGAGTCCGGACAGGAGTTGGGCACTACTCTTCCAAAAGTGGGCGCTTTGGCGGTGAGGCTAGAGTAAACCTCATCCACCAGGTTGCTAAGTCCATCCGCGCCAGGAGTGAAGGTATGGCGCTGAGGAGATGGCTTCAACTCGTGCCCAGCATCGACAAAGTACGCTTCTCCCCACAAACGGTCGTTCTTTTGTGCGGTGCCGACCGTTGAAAGGAACTTAGCCTGAGGAGGGCCTTCGTCGGCCGGGGAGCCGCGCGACGTTGAGGCTGGCGTCGGCGTGGTCTTTTGACCGCTCCCTCGCTTTTGGGTAGGACCACCCCGCCTCGTGCGCAGGCGGTCGCCTCGACCGCGATCACCTCCGCGCACTCCCCTGAAGGAGTAAGGTTCATTACTCAACCTCGTGGAGTTATCGCCGCGTTGGGCACTCACGTATTGACGTGGTGGACGGTCTGAATGTCTAGTCGTAGACATGTTTATGCTCGCGCTCAATAGCTGCGATAGGCAGCTCCTTTCACCTGAAAAATAAGCGTGGCCTGCTCCTCATATCTGCTCCTCATTTATCTGCTCCTCATTTCCAGTTTTGTACTTGTACTTGTAAGATAGGCGGAAGGAATGCCTGTCCGGTCAGCTGCAATTACAAGCACAGTCGTAAGTTGTAGCCCGTGAGAGTTGGTGCCGTGGGTTGAGTCAATGCAGACTGCCTTGCCGCCATAGCGGAGCTACATTTCCCTCTGGGTACAAGTTATAAGGTCCATGTTAATGTTCTTGACGTCTTTTTGTGAGAGCAACTCTTTATCAGCTTATAGCAATCCTGAATCTGGGCTTTCTTCCAGGGCATGGATCCACATCTACATACTGACAAAGTCATTGGGGTCTATCTGCTCCTCATTTCCAGTTTTGTACTTGTACTTGTAAGATAGGCGGAAGGAATGCCTGTCCGGTCAGCTGCAATTACAAGCACAGTCGTAAGTTGTAGCCCGTGAGAGTTGGTGCCGTGGGTTGAGTCAATGCAGACAGCTTTGCCGCCATAGCGGAGCTACATTTCCCTCTGGGTACAAGTTATAAGGTCCATGTTAATGTTCTTGACGTCTTTTTGTGAGAGCAACTCATTATCAGCTTATAGCAATCCTGAATCTGAGCTTTCTTCCAGGGCATCGATCCACGTCTGCATTCTGACAAAGTCATTGGGGTCTATCTTTTTTTTATTTATTTGGAGATACTGTCAATCCCTTTAGGGATTTTTACAGGAGTGGATTAAGTGCCCGTATACATTTGCTCATAGAACCATACACGCGTTTGTACACAAGAGTATGCGAAGACACTGCAACAAAAAAGAGGCAAGCACATAAAAAAAAACACTTAGGATACCGTCATTCATGCACTGACGTTATCACAGATTTACATTTATACATAAAAAGCAAAAGGAAGACACATAAGTGATGACATCACATCCGCGTTGATGACAGTACAGAAATGCTAGCAAGTTCAACAAATTTGTCAATTGAAGACTGCGAGACCACACTCTGATCTAAAGAATTCCACTCACGCACAGCTCGCGGGAAAAACGAAAAACTGTAGGTATTATTGGCACAAAAATATTCTTGGAGTGTGAATTGATGCTTATGACGGGTTTCTCTGCAAGTATTGAAAGAAATGTAGGTATCAGGATTTACTTTAATCATGTTATGCAAGATAAGGTACAAAAATTTCAGACGTTGTAGCAGCGCACAGCTGGTTAGTGTATGAAGCCCGGTCTCGGTCAGCATCTGCGTGGGTGAGTCGGTGCGCTGGTATCTGTTGCAGATAAAAATTGCGGCCTTCCGCTGGACAGCTTCGAGAGTAGATATTTGATTTTGGGCAAACGGAAACCATGCCACGTTCGCATATTCCAAGATCGGCCGAATACACATCACATAAGCCAAAAGTTTGGCTTCCCTCGTAGAGTACCGCAGGGCCCGTTTTAGATACATTAACTTCCGCATAGCTTTGTTTGCCACATAATCTACATGAGCTGACCAACCCATATCTGATGAGACGTGATGAGGCGCGGCAGGCAATGGTTTGGATGACGCGCGGGGCGCCTTCACTTCTGGAGGTACTTGCCGGTAGATAGGCTCGTTGAACAGCCGGTACAGGTATACCGAAGAAGCTGTAGACAACCTGCTATCTACTAGCTGTGCAGATGGGGCGACTAATTCGCCTGTCAACATTGTCCTGTCGGACGCTCCTGTAGTTGTAATCCCAGAGACAGATCTCTGGAACGGGACAAGGGCCTGTGAACCTACTGTGTCGTAGGCGGCCTCCACAAGTCTAAACACATTGGTGCCCCTCAAGTGGACAGCAATGGCTTGCAGTAGCTTGGGGGAGAACGGGATAGAGTTGTTCTCAGTTGGGAAATCGTCAGAGCGAATCCCAAGCGACTGCATGAACGTTATCGCGTCAGTGCGATAAACCGTTGCTTTGTCATACCCCAAGATGTTTCGTGTGGGGTTGCTGGATACATCTCCGTGCTTTTCTGGTCGGAGAGTCACTGGTACATCCCATGCGGGTGAACCTTTCCCTTGACTGGCTTCAAGGTCCGCACAGATTCTCTGGGCGTACACAGCCAGGCAAGGAATGGACGCGTACAAATAGTGAGCGTCCGCTGTGAATTTGCCGAACCAACCGTATGTGGGTTTCACAAACTTGTAGGTTCGGGGCGGAAGCTCAAATTCAAGTATGGTTCCGTCTGGGAGCCTTACGTTCCCAAATCCAGACACGAAGTCAGATATGGGTTCTGGCAGCGCTGGCATCATCTCCATCATGCGCTGCACAAAGACCTTTTCGTCATAGGTCAGATGGTTCTTGTTCTCATGATGGATGTATAGCATGCGAGCGTAGCATGCTGCTGCACTGTAGTAGCCCTGACAGGAGTTGGGCACTACTCTTCCAAAAGTGGGCGCTTTGGCGGTGAGGCTAGAGTAAACCTCATCCACCAGGTTGGTAAGTCCATCCGCGCCAGGAGTGAAGGTATGGCGCTGAGGAGATGGCTTCAACTCGTGCCCAGCATCGACAAAGTACGCTTCTCCCCACAAACGGTCGTTCTTTTGTGCGGTGCCGACCGTTGAAAGGAACTTAGCCTGAGGAGGGCCTTCGTCGGCCGGGGAGCCGCGCGACGTTGAGGCTGGCGTCGGCGTGGTCTTTTGACCGCTCCCTCGCTTTTGGGTAGGACCACCCCGCCTCGTGCGCAGGTGGTCGCCTCGACCGCGATCCCCTCCACGCACTCCCCTGAAGGAGTAAGGTTCATTGCTCAACCTCGTGGAGTTATCGCCGCGTTGGGCACTCACGTATTGACGTGGTGGACGGTCTGAATGTCTAGTCGTAGACATGTTTATGCTCGCGCTCAATAGCTGCGATAGGCTACAGCCTTTCACCTGAAAAATAAGCGTGGCCTGATCCTCATATCTGCTCCTCATTTATCTGCTCCTGCTCAAATATCTGCTCCTCATTTCCAGTTTTGTACTTGTATTTGTAAGATAGGCGGAAGGAATGCCTGTCCGGTCAGCTGCAATTACAAGCACAGTCGTAAGTTGTAGCCCGTGAGAGTTGGTGCCGTGGGTTGAGTCAATGCAGACTGCATTGCCGCCATAGCGGAGCTACATTTCCTTCTGGGTACAAGTCATAAGTTCCATGTTAATGTTCTTGACGCCTTTTTGTGAGAGCAACTCTTTATCAGCTTATAGCAATCCTGAATCTGGGCTTTCTTCCAGGGCATGGATCCACATCTGCATACTGACAAAGTCATTGGGGTCTATCTGCTCCTCATTTCCAGTTTTGTACTTGTACTTGTAAGATAGGCGGAAGGAATGCCTGTCCGGTCAGCTGAAATTACAAGCACAGTCGTAAGTTGTAGCCCGTGAGAGTTGGTGCCGTGGGTTGAGTCAATGCAGACAGCCTTGCCGCCATAGCGGAGCTACATTTCCCTCTGGGTACAAGTTATAAGGTCCATGTTAATGTTCTTGACGTCTTTTTGTGAGAGCAACTCTTTATCAGCTTATAGCAATCCTGAATCTGGGCTTTCTTCCAGGGCATGGATCCACGTCTGCATACTGACAAAGTCATTGGGGTCTATCTGCTCCTCATTTCCAGTTTTGTACTTGTACTTGTAAGATAGGCGGAAGGAATGCCTGTCCGGTCAGCTGCAATTACAAGCACAGTCGTAAATTGTAGACCGTGAGAGTTGGTGCCGTGGGTTGAGTCAATGCAGACAGCCTTGCCGCCATAGCGGAGCTACATTTCCCTCTGGGTGCAGGTTATAAGGTCCATGTTAATGTTCTTGACGTCTTTTTGTGAGAGCAACTCTTTATCAGCTTATAGCAATCCTGAATCTGGGCTTTCTTCCAGGGCATGGGTCCACATCTGCATACTGACAAAGTCATTGGGGTCTATCTGCTCCTCATTTTCAGTTTTGTACTTGTACTTGTAAGATAGGCGGAAGGAATGCCTGTCCAGTCAGCTGCTGATCTCACTGTCAGATCTGTCTCTGGGATTACAACTACACAAGCGTCAACAAATTTGTCAATTGAAGACTGCGAGACCACACTCTGATCTGAAGAATTCCACTCACGCACAGCTCGCGGGAAAAACGAAAAACTAGGTATTATTGGCACAAAAATATTCTTGGAGTGTGAATTGATGCTTATGACGGGTTTCTCTGCAAGTATTGAAAGAAATGTAGGTATCAGGATTTACTTTAATCATGTTATGCAAGATAAGGTACAAAAATTTCAGACGTTGTAGCAGCGCACGGCTGGTTAGTGTATGAAGCCCAATCTCGGTCAGCATCAGCGTGGGTGAGTCGGTGCGCTGGTATCTGTTGCAGATAAAACGTTCGGCCTTCCGCTGGACAGCTTCGAGAGTAGATATTTGATTTTGGGCAAACGGAAACCATGCCACGTTCGCATATTCCAAGATCGGGCGAATACACATCACATAAGCCAAAAGTTTGGCTTCCCTCGTAGAGTACCGCAGGGCCCGTTTTAGATACATTAACTTCCGCATAGCTTTGTTTGCCACATAATCTACATGAGCTGACCAACCCATATCTGATGAGACGTGATGAGGCGCGGCAGGCAATGGTTTGGAGGACGCGCGGGGCGCCTTCACTTCTGGAAGTACTTGCCTGTAGATAGGCTCGTTGAACAGCCGGTACAGGTATATCGAAGAAGCTGTAGACAACCTGCTATCTACTAGCTGTGCAGATGGGGCGACTAATTCGCCTGTCAACATTGTCCTGTCGGACGCTTCTGTAGTTGTAATCCCAGAGACAGATCTCTGGAACGGGACAAGGGCCTGTGAACCTACTGTGTCGTAGGCGGCCTCCACAAGTCTAAACACATTGGTGCCCCTCAAGTGGACAGCAATGGCTTGTAGTAGCTTGGGGGAGAACGGGATAGAGTTGTTCTCAGTTGGGAAATCGTCAGAGCGAATCCCAAGCGACTTCATGAACGTTATCGCGTCAGTGCGATAAACCGTTGCTTTGTCATCCCCCAAGATGTTTCGTGTGGGGTTGCTGGATACATCTCCGTGCTTTTCTGGTCGGAGAGTCACTGGTACATCCCATGCGGGTGAACCTTTCCCTTGACTGGCTTCAAGGTCCGCACAGATTCTCTGGGCGTACACAGCCAGGCAAGGAATGGACTTGTACAAATAGTGAGTGTCCGCTGTGAATTTGCCGAACCAACCGTATGTGGGTTTCACAAACTTGTAGGTTCGGGGCGGAAGCTCAAATTCAAGTAAGGTTCCGTCTGGGAGCCTTACGTTCCCAAATCCAGACACGAAGTCGGATATGGGTTCTGGCAGCGCTGGCATCATCTCCATCATGCGCTGCACAAAGACCTTTTCGTCATAGGTCAGATGGTTCTTGTTCTCATGATGGATGTATAGCATGCGAGCGTAGCATGCTGCTGCACTGTAGTAGCCCAGACAGGAGTTGGGCACTACTCTTCCAAAAGTGGGCGCTTTGGCGGTGAGGCTAGAGTAAACCTCATCCACCAGGTTGGTAAGTCCATCCGCGCCAGGAGTGAAGGTATGGCACTGAGGAGATTGCTTCAACTCGTGCCCAGCATCGACAAAGTACGTTTCTCCCCACAAACAGTCGTTCTTTTGTGCGGTGCCGACCGTTGAAAGGAACTTAGCCTGAGGAGGGCCTTCGTCGGCCGGGGAGCCGCGCGACGTTGAGGCTGGCGTCGGCGTGGTCTTTTGACCGCTCCCTCGCTTTTGGGTAGGACCACCCCGCCTCGTGCGCAGGTGGTCGGCTCGACCGCGATCCCCTCCGCGCACTCCCCTGAAGGAGTAAGGTTCATTACTCAACCTCGTGGAGTTATCGCCGCGCTGGGCACTCACGTATTGACGTGGTGGACGGTCTGAATGTCTAGTCGTAGACATGTTTATGCTCGCGCTCAATAGCTGCGATAGGCTACAGCCTTTCACCTGAAAAATAAGCGTGGCCTGCTCCTTATATCTGCTCCTCATTTATCTGCTCCTGCTCAAATATCTGCTCCTCATTTCCAGTTTTGTAGTTGTACTTGTAAGATAGGCGGAAGGAATGTCTGTCCAGTCAGCTGCAATTACAAGCACAGTCGTAAGTTGGAGCCCGTGAGAGTTGGTGCCGTGGGTTGAGTCAATGCAGACTGCCTTGCCGCCATAGCGGAGCTACATTTCCCTCTGGGTACAAGTTATAAGGTCCATGTTAATGTTCTTGACGTCTTTTTGTGAGAGCAACTCTTTATCAGCTTATAGCAATCCTGAATCTGGGCTTTCTTCCAGGGCATGGATCCACATCTGCATACTGACAAAGTCATTGGGGTCTATCTGCTCCTCATTTCCAGTTTTGTACTTGTACTTGTAAGATAGGCGGAAGGAATGCCTGTCCGGTCAGCTGCAATTACAAGCACAGTCGTAAGTTGTAGCCCGTGAGAGTTGGTGCCGTGGGTTGAGTCAATGCAGACAGCCTTGCCGCCATAGCGGAGCTACATTTCCCTCTGGGTGCAAGTTATAAGGTCCATGTTAATGTTCTTGACGTATTTTTGTGAGAGCAACTCTTTATCAGCTTATAGCAATCCTGAATCTGGGCTTTCTTCCAGGGCATGGATCCACATCTGCATACTGACAAAGTCATTGGGGTCTATCTGCTCCTCATTTCCAGTTTTGTACTTGTACTTGTAAGATGGGCTGAAGGAATGCCTGTCCGGTCAGCTGCAATTACAAGCACAGTCGTAAGTTGTAGCCCGTGAGAGTTGGTGCCGTGGGTTGAGTCAATGCAGACAGCCTTGCCGCCATAGCGGAGCTACATTTCCCTCTGGGTGCAGGTTTTAAGGTCCATGTTAATGTTCTTGACATCTTTTTGTGATAGCAAGTCTTTATCAGCTTATAGCAATCCTGAATCTGGGCTTTCTTCCAGGGCATGGATCCACATCTGCATACTGACAAAGTCATCGGGGTCCATCTGCTCCTCATTTCCAATTTTGTACTTGTACTCCTAAAACTCGCTTCAGCACCAGCCGTTAATCGGTGCACGCCGAATTAATGAGTTCTCTGCTATGGATCTATGCAGGTTTTTGAAGGGAGGGAGCAGCAGGTCAAAATATTTAAATTAACAGGGGCCAAATAAATGAGGTTTGACTGTATAGACAGATTTTGCACTGTGCACCTGTAGTAACTATCTCTGTATACACACTTGTACACACTATAGATACAACTGTCATGAAAGTGGCTCGGGACCTTGCATAACATACCGTACAATGGCTGGCACAAATCTGTTAGCACGTAATATCAGAAATAAATGTGCGTTCAGTGCTTAATTTCTGGGTCGGCGGCAGTCTCTATAAAACTTAATCGCTTGACTAAACTCCCATGACCGCTTTGCCACCAAGACCATAGCTGCTCCCAGTTCTTTCGGTGAACTCGTTTGCCTTGAGCCTTTTGTGTAGTGACCTCGCAGCTGCTTCGGCAGCTTTAGGGATTTGTCCACTACAGTGCTAAAGAAGTACACTCGTCTGGCTTCATCCACGTTTTTAGTTGCCTATGAGTGTGATCACTGAAATTTGCTTCTCAGCGAGTGCCATACACATTTCTCTTGGTCCCAGTATGTCCTGAACGTTGACTCATCACTGAAGATGATTTGTTGGGATTCGAAGTCTCTCTTGCATCTGCTCCTTTGTGAAGTTTTTTTTTTTGAGCTGAGGTTGCTTTTGTATACTCGCTGCTTGACTCCGTATAGTTAAAAAAAATTTCAAACATTTTTTCCTCTGATAAAATTTCCTTTAAAATGAGGCGCGATGTAAGCCAAAATGTCATATCTTGCACTGTGTCTGATAATTGCACCAGAGTTATGACGACTATGAGCTTGCTGTACACCTTGTTGCAACAATGCTAATATTAATGGTGATTGTCTGTAGTACTGACACGCGCCTACAAATCGTCCTGCTGCAGTTGTTTTAAATAGTCTTGCTGCAGAGGCATAGGAGCTGGAACACGTGCAGACGCAGTGGAAGCAGAGGTTTGGGGCTTTATGGCGAATAATCTCGGGCTCATTTCCTGGATTTTCATTGCTAACAGTGGTCTTCAGTACTGATGGCTGCTTATCTGTGTGGACACGACGAAGCATGGTGCATGAATGACGCTTTATTCAAGAAGGCGAGCGGTTATATATGCGAGCGGTTAGATAACAGAAATGGGGGCGGCTTCTGTCCGGCTAGGCGCGTGTGCATGACTTGCACTACGTCACATCTCCCCTCTTTTTTTTTTATCGTTGAAACAAGCAGAGTTTTATAACTCTGGCGCCGGATATCTTCGTGGCGGTTGGCGCTTCCGTTCACTCCTGCGGAGTTGTGTAGATTCTGATGTCCCTGTAGTGTCTTGGGCTTGCACAGCTGGCAGTGGCGCGGGTGTCTCGTGGTCTGGATACGAGGGAGGAGGAGCCGGATTGAGGTGTTGTGTTGTGCGCTGAAACTGTTGACCCTCTTCCGTTTTGATGATGTAGGCACGAGGAGTCTCAGCCCGCCTTACGACCGTGACAGGGGAGCATGATCTTGAGGGCGCGTTGTACATAGTTGCGGTCGAGCCAGTGCGAAGCTCTGGAAGAGGCAGTGTACCTCTGTTGTAGAAGCAGCGTTGCTTGCTCTTAATGTCTTCTAGCCTTCGTCGCACGGTCTTCGGTGGCATTGTTTGTGGCTGTAGGTGGCTGGTTGGTACAGGAAGCAGCGTTCTTGTCTGTCAACCCATGAGCCTCTGCACAGGGGACTTCAGAGAAGAGTCCCGAGGTGAATTTCGGCACTGAAGCAATGCGGCACAAAATTCAGTGCTGCCGAAACGGAACCGCCTTAACAGCTTCTTAGCTTCCTGTACTGCTCTTTCTGCCATTCCATTCGAGCGGGGATAGTACGGACTAGACCGGACGTGTTGCAGGCCAATCTTATCGGCGTAATCCTTGAACTGTTGGCTACTGAAGGGTGGTCCGTTGTCTGTGCAAAGTCGCCTTGGGAAGCCATGTGTTGCGAAGATGTCATTGCATGCTGCAATAACCTTGTTAGCTGACGGCGCTTGCACAAGCCTGATTTCAAAAAGGAAAGAGTAGAAGTCAACAACAATTAAGTACTCGGCACCGTCGTGATGACAGATATCAGCTCCTACTGACTCCCAGGGCAGAGTTGGTATCTCGTGACTTAACAGCGGTAGTCGCGCATTTCTTGATTTGTACTTTTGGCATGTTTGACAGCGTTGAGCGACTTCCTCAATATCGCTGTTTATACTTGGCCAGAAGACAACGGTTCGGGCGCGTGCCTTCATTTTTTCTGCTCCTGTGTGCGCAGCATGAAGAGAAGCCAGTACCTCACTGCGCAGTCTGGCAGGAATGATAAGGCGATTGCTCCCGAACACAAGGCCGGATTCAGTATGCAGCCCGTCGCGGAAGCTCCAGTAGCTGCCTAGCTCGGGAGTGACGTCAGCCTTGTCAATGGGCCACGCTGTGCTTGCATACTGTCGAAGTTTCACCATGCTTGGGTCATGGTCCATCTCGCGCAGAACTTGTTCCAGGCACCTGTCTAAAGCTTGAAGACAAGCGATAGTGTTAACGTGGAAATGCGTGCACTGTTCTACGAGCTGTGCTTTATTAGGAAAACGTGATAACACGTCAGCGATGAACAGTTGTTTTCCCGGAGTGTACTTGACATTTATAAGGTATTTTTGTGGGTTTAGACGCATACGCTGCAGGCTAAGAGGGCACTGGCATAATGGCTTCTTGAAAATCATTTCGAGCGGCTTGTGATCAGATTCCACGATGACTTCTGGCTGTCCAAAAATGTAGTCTTTGAATTTTTCACAGCCGTGGACGATTGCTAGCATCTCTTTCTCTATCTGCGTGTACCTTTGCTACGCTTCTGTCAGCGAGCGAGATGAGTAAGCTAAGGGGTGTCCATCCTGCATTATCACAGCGCCGATTCCGTGTTGGCTGGCGTCTACAGATAGGGTGATTGGCTTGCCCTTCTGGTAATATGCCAATATGGGAGCCGTTGCTAGTGCTTCGCGCACTGCTTCAAAGCTCTTTTGATGTCTGTCTTCCCAAACCCATGCGGCATTCTTTTTCAAAAGTTCTCGGAACGATGCTGTGAGTGTTAACATATTAGGAATGAAGCGGGAAACGAAGTTCACCATACCCAAGAATGTCTGTAGCTCTTTCCGGTTGCAAGGGGCCTGCACGTGGAAAATATCTTCCAGTCTCCCTGGATCCAGGCTCAACCCGTCGCGCGTCAACACGTGGCCTAGGTACTTGACAGATTCATGCAAGAAGTTACTTTTTTTTGTTCAGTTTCAAGTTGTGCTCTTGACATCTTGTCAGCACATTGACAAGATTTGCGTCATGCTCTTCTTTAGTGCCACCCCAGACTAGAATGTCGTCCATTACGACTGCTGTGCCAGTGAGACCTTCTAGTACTTTGTGCATGGCACGCTGAAATATTTCCGGAGCCGAAGAAATGCCGAAAGGCATACGTAGGAACCTGTAACGACCGTACGGAGTGCTCATTGTGCAAATTTTGGAGCTTTCCTCATCCAGTTTTATCTGCCAAAATCCCGTAGCGGCATCCAAAGTCGAAAAGTATTGTGCTCCACACAGAGACGGTGCAATGTCTTCTAGCGTTGGCATAGGATAATGTTCCCTCAGCAGCACTTTGTTCAAATCAGATGGATCGAGACATATGCGTACCTTGTCGTTCTTTATGACGGTAACCATGTGGCTGGACCATTCGGTTAGCTCGGTCACCTTGGAAACTACTCCGGCTGCTTCCATGCAGTCCAGTTCCGCCTTTACTCTGTCCTCGACTGCAAACGGAATCCGGCGTGCTGCTTTGACCACTCCTTGAGAACCTTGCTTGAGCTTCAGGTGGTAGACGACACCCCTGAACTCGCCTAATCCGGAGAAGACGTCTTCATACGGCTTGCCTACGTTGTACAGCTCTTTGTGCTCCAGTGAAGCAATTCGGCGAATCAAGCCTAGCTTCTCGGCAACCGAGCCGCTAAGAGTCACGGTTATGTCGTCTTCCATTACGAAGAATATCGTTTCAAATGTTTCCTCGGGTCCGGTCACATGAAGGTGACTACGTTTCGTTGCTTTTTTCTGAAAGCCAAAAAATGTGTTCAGCATGACAGCGCAGTTTTTGGGTTGCTTTTGAGTTATCTTCTGCAGCTGGCTGCGTGATATGACCGAGCAATTGGCTCCTGTATCAAGCTTGCAGGCAACTGGCGTTTCTTCTATTTTCACGATTGCAGTCCAGCGGTCATCTTTCTTGCTGCTTGGCGATAAAGTTTCCAACCAGAAATTATCTGTCTGTCCGTCTGAATTTGCTTCTAGTGAAGCCACTTTTTGCGCTTTCACGCAGAGGTTTTTCGTTTTGCACGCAGCTGCAAAATGATTTCTTTTGCCACATTTTAATCACGTGCGTCCCTTTGCAGGGCATGTTGCACTGTTGTGAACACGAGCACATTTGTTACAGCGACTTTTCATTTGGAGGACTGCATTGACCTCCACTTGACGGTTCTTGCTGGAGTATATTTCTTCACTTTGCACTTTGCCGTGTTCCCGAGCTCGACACATTTCAACAGTTTTGGCCAAGGAAGCATTTTCTGAAAGAAGCGTTTCTTGAAGTTTCTTGTCTCTCATTCCCAGAATGATTCTGCTTCTTAGCATGCGTTCTTCCAGCTCGCCGAATTCACAGCTTTTTGCTAGTACACGCAGCTCCGTTAACCAATCGTTAAAATGTTCGTCTTCCTTCTGGTCACACTTTCCAAATCGAAACTCGTGATAAGCTAGGTTTAGTGCTGGTTTGTAGAACGCTTCAAACTTTCGCTTCAGTACAGCAATGTCGCTTTTATCCTCTCCAGCATCAAATACGAAAGTGCTGTACGTTTTGCGTGCGTCTTCTCCAATACTGATGAGAAAAGTTGCTGCCTGTACCTCTTTCGGTTGTTGGTCCAGGTAGGTTGCAGTTGAGAAGAGCTCGAACTCTTGCCTCCATGCTTCCCAGCTATGCCAGACATCTCCCGTTGTATCCACGGCCTTCGGTGGTGGCAGCAGCGAAGTGACGGGGGCGGTAGGCTGGGGGACGTGCTGCTCGGCGTCTGTCATGGCTCTGGTCCGATGCAATTACCCGGGCCTCCCGGATTGCTGTGCTTCTGCCGTCGGTTATGTTGCCCGGTTGCGTTGCACGGTCGCTAACCGGCCACTTCTGACACCATGTGGACACGACGAAGCATGGTGCATGAGTGACGCTTTATTCAAGAAGGCGAGCGGTTATATAGGCAAGCGGTTAGATAACAGAAATGGGGGCGGCTTCTGTGCGGCTAGGCGCGTGTGCATGACTTGCACTACGTCACAATCTGGGAGTCACTTTGCTAGCTTGTTGACTTCGCGAAGTTTCTTTTTCACCAATTCTCTCATTGCCGAATCAACACAGTCTTGTTTGTTCATGAAGACTTGTACAATCGCTGCAGCTAGTGGTCGAATGTCCGCGCTATTGGAATTTTGTGGCGATGTGATCATACCAGCCTGGACGCTATCAAGAAGTGGCTGAGCCTCATGCAGTGGAAATGAACTGTTCTGTGCAGAAGTTGAAGGCAACACTAAGTCTTCACCTGGGTCCTGAAAGCTTGATTTTCTTGTGCAACTGCATGAATGTGCTTGCACAATCTTCAGTGCCACTTGTAGTGCAAGCATGAACATTGCAAGGTGTGGAAACATATGTTGCAGCTGTTCCTGGAATTTTTGCTTGGTGAGCTCCCCTTTACTACTCAGTGCTGCAATTGTTGCAAGGATTTCGACTGCACAAACCAGCAACCATTAGGTGCTTTGCTTGCACCACATTTTGAGATAACGACAAGTGTGCAGTGCGGTAGTGATTTGCCCTGGCCCTCTCCTGTTAAACAAGCTGCTTCATTAGCCTGCAATGAACGGCCGCCGCGGTGGCTCAGCGGTTATGGTGCTCGGCTGCTGACCCGAAAGACGCGGGTTCGATCCCGGCCGCGGCGGCTGGAATTTCTTTGGAGGAGAAATTCTAGAGGCCCGTGTACTGTGCGATGTCAGTGCACGTTAAAGAACCCCAGGTGGTCGAAATTTCCGGAGCCCTTCACTACGGCGTCTCTCATAGCCTTAGTCGCTTTGGGACGTTAAACCCCATAAACCAAACCATAAACCAACCATTAGCCTGCAATGGTGTACTGTAGCAAAATGTCCAGCAACTTGTCTAACCGCTGGTACCGTTGCCTTCATAGGTAACTCCTGCATCACGTCGCCTTGAAAGCTGTCTGCCAGATGCCCCACCATGGTCAATTGAAGACTGCCGTCAGGCATAGGCATTTGGCCAGCAGCTTTTTTTGAGGGTTCATTTTGTTTTCTTCACCTTAATCACGAAAAGGAACGGGCCGAAATAAGCCAGGCTGCGTAACCACCTCATGCCTAAAAGTGCATGAGGTGGTCGAACAGCGCTGGTCATCGTGATCGAGCTGCAACCGAGCCGCTAAGACCAAATTCAGACCACTATTCAACCAAATTCAGAGCCGCTAAGACCAAATTCAAAAAGCAGACCAAATTCTGCTAGGCTGCACATGCTGCGATGGTGTTTCTTTTTTTTGGAAGGGGTGGGTTTGCAGCCCTACGTCCAAACAAGGCTTGTAAACACCAAGGGCCCGCTTAACGATGTTTCGAGTCTCGATGTGGGATGTGTTATACCTGCATATGCAAGGGAATATGCAACTTGACCTTAATGAGTAGCCTTTATATAATTGCACCTGCGGTCATTTAAAGGAAGCTAGCTTTGGGAGCTAAGTTTGTCTCTATTTCTGCAATGCATGTTGCTACAAAGAAATGAAAAAAATTCTATAGGTTTGTCTAGTCTATTTTATGACTACACTCTGTCCACTGGGGTGAATACCTTCGCGTTGACGCATGAGAAATCTAATACGAATTGATGATCTTTTATATAAACGTGATATGAAGTTTCGCTCCATTTATAAGGACTTCTGTGGAGGTTGTCTGCACTGAACGGTCATATTTTTATTTAGTCATTTCTCTTATCCCACGGCGCATTGGTTCTTGTATTCCGCTCGGAGAAAATGTTACCATAATTTGTCCTGTGGTAATGCTTAAGTGTAGAATGTGTACGCCTCCAAACCTCCATGGTGGCGCCGGTGTGAACTGCTCTAAATAACGTGCCAATGATTCATTTTGAGCATTAGGCTATACCAAGCTCCTTCCTGGTGGGAAAAAGAAGCATGCAATTGATGGCAGTGGAAAAGATGTATTCAGAATGAGTTGCTTTGCCTAGACAAACACAAACAAAAGAGCATAAAGTGTGGGGTTTATAAATGGGGAGATAAATCCGTTCTCCCCGCTTAAGCGCGGCTGACACAGTTCGAAGCCGCGTGGACCCCACCCCGTGGTCGCATGCGATACCGAGCGCTACCGAGCGCACGGCGACCACGGCGAGCCTTGCTCTGCGGGAACAAAGGAACGACACACTGGCGGACACAAACAAGGCATTTATTGCTATAACAACAATAACGCCAGCTAGCAACAAAATACACTGAGGAATTTAGGATGTCCGACTCACCAGCACGGTTACGAGCGAACGTTTGCCCACGGTAGGGCAGAGGGAATATCTCCGAGGCCGGACGGGGCGAGCTGAGGGGAATATGTTTCCACACGAGGTCACCCGCGGCGAAGAGCGGAGCTTTGCGCGTGAACGTCCACACGCCATCCCGGTGCCGAGCAGAAGAGACCCCGTCGCTCCCCGCGAGCGCGCAGCGAAACGCCATCCGTGGTCCTGGTGTCGCTGCGACGCAAGCGCCCTCCCCTGTTAGTTAGAAGTAACTCCACTAAAGGGAGTGCGTTGCGGGGAAGCTAAGCACAGGGAACAAGTGAGTTGAGGGAAAGCGAACGCAGGGGATGAAGGCGTCCCCACAAAAGGCAACAAAATTAGTGACCTGTGTAGTGGCCCTCTGCAGCTATAACTTTGGTAATTCTGTGCGGAATGGATGCGTACAGAGAAGGAACAGTGTCCGTGTCTGCGCGCAGCGCGTTCCGGGCCACTTGAATCTTTCTCCAAAGAGCGTCTGCATTGGCAATGCGGCGACTTTGAGCACTGAGGCGCCTTTTCATCAGGCCCCACATATTCTCAACTGGATTGAGGTCGACACCACTTGGAGGCCATGGTAGTCTCAGCACTCCGCAAGAGTCAAGGGTAGCTTCTGCAAGGCACGCAGTGTGTATTGGGCTCCGGTCGTGCTGCAGCCAATAAAATCCGCCAGGAAACGGTCCGTCCATTTCTAAAGGAGGGATTCTCACTCGACATACCCGTGCTTCTCGACGGTCACAGCATTAGCGCATTGCTGGACACAGGAGCAGAGTTTTCAATTATTAGTGGCAAACTGGCAGCGCTTCTCAAGAAAGTCACGACTCCCTGCTCTGGCATGCAGATCCGGAAGGCGGGGGGCCATATTGTTACTCCGCTAGGACAGTGCACGGCTAGGTTCAAGATCGACTCGACGTTCATAGTTAGCTGCCTGGTGCTCGGCAACTGTTCTCTTGACTTTATTTTGGGCGTAGATTTTCTCCGTGAGAATGGTGCCATTATCGACCTGCGGAACAGAACTGTTACGTTTTCTCCAGCGAAAGCCGACGACTCCTCCGGCGTTTGCCAACGCAGCTCCGCCCTTCGTATTTCCACTTAGACTGTTTTGATCCCGCCGCGCGCCAGTGTTTTTGCAAGCGTCGAATGCGATGATGGGCTACGTGATGGACCTGCAGTCGCCGAGGGCAACCTTTCCTTGCTGTTGACACACGGTATTTGCTCGGCCCGAAGCCTTGTCCACATCCATAACGGTCGGTCGGAGCTCCTGATTACCAATTTTACGGATGAACCTCGTAGCCTTTTCCGAGCTACTGCCATCGGGTGGGCCGACCAATTGGCCAATGTTACTGAGTGCTTTGCGTCTGAGGCCATGGTACATCCGGACACGTCCCTGGATCGTATCAATATTAGCTCCGGTCTCTCAGCGACTCAACAGCACGACATAACGTGCCCTACTGCTCCAATACAAAACCTGCTTCGCATCCTCCTCGAAAGTGCGGCAGACGGCGGTCACGAAGCATAGAATCATCACTTCCGATGATGCTCGCCCCATACGACAGCAGCCGTACCGCATTTCCCTGAAGGAACGCGACGCCATCCAAACGCAGGTAAAGGAGATGCTTACAGACGGCATTATTTAGCCTTCTAAGAGCCCGTGGTCGTCGCCTGTTGTTCTGGTAAAGAAGAAGGATGGGACATTGCGCTTTTGCGTTGATTATCGTAAGCTGAACGCCGTAACGAAAAAGGACGTCTACCCGCTGCCTCGCATCGACGGCTCACTCGACAGACTTCGCCGCGCCAAGTATTTTTCGTCGATCGACCTAAAGAGCGGATATTGGCAGATTGAGGTTGATGAACGAGACCGCGAAAAAACTGCATTCGTCACACCCCACGACCTATATGAATTTAAGGTGTTGCCCTTCGGCCTTTGTTCAGCGCCGGCGACGTTTCAGCGCATGATGGCACTGTCCTGGCTGACCTCAAATGGCAAACCTGTTTAGTTTACTTAGATGACGTGGTGGTGTTTTCAGAAACCTTCGACCAACACCTTGAACGCCTTTGGACCGTGCTGGATGCCCTGCGATCGGCCGACTTGACCCTTAAACCCTAGAAGTGCCACTTTGGTTACAAAGAGCTCAAGTTTCTCGGCCATGTTGTGAGCGCCGACGGTGTAAGACCTGATCCCGAGAAAACTGCCGCTGTAGCCGACTTTCCCCGTCCTACTACAAGGAAAGCGCTCAAGCGCTTCTTGGGTTTGTGCGCCTACTACCGCCGTTTCATCGCAGACTTCTCCAACATCGCTGAACCACTGACCCGTTTAATGCGGAAAGACACACTGTTCGTCTGGACTGCCGCGCAACAGGCTGCTTTCACAGAGCTGCGACGACGGCTGCACACTACCCCTGTGCTTGCTCACTTTGATGGGGAGGCTACCACCGAGATACACACCGACGCTAGCAATATTGGGCTTGGTGCCGTCCTCGTTCAACATCAAGAAGGCGTAGAACGTGTGATTGCGTATGCGAGTCGCACACTCTCGTGCACCGAAATAAACTACTCCACCTCAGAAAAGGAGTGCCTCGCTGTTATCTGGGCCACGATGAAATTTCGGCCTTATATCTACGGTCTCCATTTCAAAGTTGTCACAGACCACCATTCCTTGTGCTGGCTCACCAATCTCCGGGACCCCTCAGGCCGCCTAGCACGCTGGTGCCTTCGCCTTCAGGAATTTGATTTTGCAATTGCCTATAAGTCCGGACGTAAACACGAAGATGCAGATACGCTCTCGCGCGCACCCGTCGAGCAAGCTGATGACAGCACAGAGGATGACAATCATTTCCTAGGCGTGATCAGCAGTTCGGACTTAGTGGCATCAGTTCGGATCAGCAGTTCGGACTAGAGGGCCATGCTTCCAACGTACCTCGACACTTTTCCTGCCACTTTTCCTCTTTTTGCATTCGCAATGGCGTACTCTACATGAAAAAATCAAGCAACGGTGACCGGACCTACCTCCTAGTCATGCCATCAGACGTCCGCGATGACATCCTTTCCGTGCATCATGATGAGCCCACCTCTGGCCACTTGGGATTTGCACGCACGCTCGCTCGAGTGAGTCAGGCCTATTGTTGGCCTAAACTTGCAGCGACCATCCACCGCTACGTCAGAGGTTGCCGTGAGTGCCAGCGTCGTAAGTCGCCACCGCTAAAGCCTGCAGGTTTGCTCCATCCAATTGAACCACCTCGCACACCTTTTGACCAAGTCGGCATTCATCTTCTGGGCCCATTCCCTGTATCATCTTCTGGCAATAAGTGGATCATAGTTGCGACTGATTATTTGATGCGCTATGCGGAAACCAAGGCGGTGCCGCGCAGTACATCATCTGAAATCGCGCATTTCTTCAAACACCACATCGTTTTACGACACGGCGCCCCGTCCTCTGTAATCACTGATAGGGACACTGCGTTTACAGCGCAGCTCCTGCACGAGGTGTTTCAGCTGAGTCACACAACCTACAGCAAGACTACTGCATACCACCCGCAGTCAAACGGGCTCACGGAGCGCCTCAACAAAACCTTAGCGGACATGCTCGCAATGTACGTCGACGTAAAGCACAGGACCTGGGACGAGATCCTCCCATACGTGACGTTTGCCTATAACACGGCGATTCAGGAATCGACTCGGTTTACGCCGTTTCGCCTCCGTCTACGGGCGTGACGTGCAAACAATGCTCGACGCCATGCTTCCGTGCACCCCTGCTGACCAAGCACTCATGTCAGATGCCAAGGAGTTTACTCAGCACGCAGAGGAAGCCCGGCAACTGGCCTGTATGCACATCCGACGGCAGCAGGCCACGGATGCACAACGCTACAACCAACGACATCGGCACGTAGAGTACTACCCCCGACGACAAAGTGTGGGTATGGACCCCAGTACGTCGCCCAGGCCAGTCGGAGAAGCTCCTGAGCCGCTACTTTGGACCGTACACAGTGCTGCGCCGCATCACGGATGTGACGTATGAGGTCCTCCCCGATGGCACTCTGCCGAGCTCGCGCCGTCGACCTTAGCCTGAGGTCGTGCACGTACTGCGCATGAAGCCTTACTTTACGCTGTAACGGGTGCCGCCTCTTTAGCGTTTTCTTTTTATTTGTGCCTGCAGCCGTTGAGCGGCACGTGACCGTTTGTTCACTTGCTTACTTCCTCCCGTTCACTCAAAGTGCGCCCACGTTTTTGCTTTCTTTTTTGGGGGGAGGGGGAATAATGCCTCCAGGTGTCCCCAGGCGGCGCCTAGAGGGCGAAGAAGTGAGGGACTCGCGTGCTCTCGGAGCTGGGACTCTGCTTCCCTGTTTGCGGCCTGTGCCTAGCCCTTTTGATTAAGGACCATCTGTGACAATATGTTAGGAGATCCATTGCTTACTATTTGAGGCCTTTCATGTGTAGTGGTACCATAAGCTAGGGCTCCAGTACATTGCTGAGAGGCAACCCAATTGACTAGTTACTTTTGGCAGGGGCTGTGCATGCAGTTGCTACAGTACGTGTAAATTTTCTGTCGCAATTGCCGAATACACAAAAAATTTACTCACTCTTGGGTGCTCCGCACCAATCCTGGCCCCAGCAGGTAGGGCGGGTTGGTACTATGGGTTTTCTAAAAAAATTTCAGCGGGCTCCCTGAGAACAAAAAAATGTAGGATCCATTTGACACATATATGACATCAATTAATATGCATAGTAGTCGAGGGTTTGACGGAATCCCGTCTGGCGAGGAGGGAACATAGCAGCAGAGAATAGAAACACTCGCCAAGAAAGAAAAAAGGTTAAACAAATTGACGTTTCGGGGCCCATACGGGTTCCTTGTTCACAATGCAGCGGATTGACGAAGGTGGTGTATGTACGGTGCAGGTGGCGTAATTGGCATGCGTATATCTCAGGAAGATTACCCCGCGTTCTGTATAAAACGTGGTGTCGCTTGAATGTGACGCGATTCTAAAAGTAGGCGGGAAGATAAATACTTCTCCGTCGCGATGACCGAAGCGTTGTCCCAATCGATGGTATGTGATGCAGCTTGATAGTGTTCAGCCAAGGCATTTTCTTTCATGTGGCCTTTGTCAACGTCATTTTGATGTTGTTTCAAGTGCCTAATGAAATTGCCTGATTCGCCGATGTATGAAGCGTTGCAGTTTTTGCAGGGAATCATGTATACCACTCGGGGAAATCTGCTTCGTTCAACCGGGTCTTTCACTCTGAAAATTTTTTGCTTCAGTTTACTTGGTGGCACGTGGGCAACATGGACCTTGTAGTCCTTGAAGACCCTGCCTAAGGCCTCGTTGACTCCTGGAGCGTAGGGGATGCTTGCCCGCTTACTTTTTTTGGTGGCCGTTGCTTCGATGTTTTGACGTGAGCAGCGGCGTTCTGCAGTTCTTATCATACTTTGAGGTTACCCGTTGTTGGAAAGGTCCTTCCTCACGATTTTTAGTTCGGATCTGAATTTCTTCATGCTTGAGCAAAGGCGGAAAGCGCGGCTGAAAAGTGCGGATGCAACGGAGCGTTTATGTGCCACAGGGTGTGCCGAATGAAAACTCGGGTACCGACCAGTGTGAGTGGGCTTGTGGCACATGCACGTTACAAACCCATTGCTTGTTCTTTGCACAAGTGCATACAGCTAATAGACCTTATGCAAAATTGCTGCCATCTATCGGAGAAAAGAAGAACCAGTGGAAATCCGCCATGTTGGAGGATGACAGAAGCTCGTTCCGCCTCTGCTGTCTGGATCTAGGCGTGCCCTGCGTTAGCTTTCTTACTGCTGTGCTGGCTCGAAATCTTTTTCCTGTCACTTGAGCCTGTAAACATGGCTGAATGGTCAGTCGACGGGTTTCTGCTGCCCGAGTTTCTAAGTGACTTCGCAGACACTTACTACGCGTCCAAACCACTTTCCGAACGCCACCGAGTACGGAGCTACAAGTTTTTCACGGAGTCCTATGTCAGTTTGCCGACGCTGAACACCAAGAAATGTTCGAAGAAAGTGTAATTTTCGTTTACGGCTAAAAATGTGCGCATTTCGGTCTAGTTTGAGTCAGTTTTTATTTGGTTCGATACTTTTTGCGGACGGGCATGCTGCTTGAATTGCTGTTGTGGTTGCGTTTTCTGTGTGTTGTGTCGGCGCCGAAAGCAAATATAGTAAACTTCACGCTCATGTTGGTAGTGTCGAAAAAAGTGGCCTCTCAACATGCGACGCTTTTCATTTTCCTTGAAAAGTTCATACAGCATTTGTTTGTTTGCCCTAGTGCTCTAGAGCCCCTAATTTGCCCTACTGCCCTAGACCGAGAGATAAAACATTTTATTATTATTACCGGGCACATAGACCCCTGGGTCGCCGCACGACCCCACTACACAAGTGCTTGCCATTCTTGGACTATCGCCGTTAAAAACACGTAGTCCGTGAATGCAGCAGTGTCTATGGTTTTACCACGACGAGCAAGCAGTTGTGCACTGAGATTTTTGGAGTATTCTACACGCGTTATGCATTCCCGCTACTAGTTGGAACTATATGGTACCGCTTGAGCGGCTGCCCTTACGGTCCTTTCTTTTTTCTTTTACACAAAACACGGTTTCGTGGAAACCGGCCGGTTCAGTGAAATCGCTACATGCATACAAGCCGTCGCTCCACAAAATAGGCACCTTTCCCTGGTCTAACAAAAACGATCGACTGACTTGCAGAGCGCAAACATTCTGTGCCACGGGCACTTGACCCTTGCTAGTGTTTCCGTCGAAACAAATATTCGCTCTAAAAACTAACGCGTGTAACCGCTGCAGCGGATAACGCTAGGAGCGACGGTTCTCTTCTCACAAAGCGCGACCCGTACCACTGAACAGCTGATCACGATTACTCTCTTGCGAGGCCGATAATCGCAGCACTTCACGGGCAATCGCAGCAGAAAAACAGCTTTTGTGTGACATTTTCTTCCTGCCTACAAATCGTATTTCTAATTTCATTTGCTACATGGCGATACCGAAATGTGTTGCGCGATGTCTCGACATGTAGGGACGGTTCTGCAACATTTGTGTCGCGGATGTCGGGGATCGCAGTCCAAAAATAGAAATGCGCTCAAATCAAGCGCTCTTGCCTTTTTTCCCTGGGCTTTTTGTGACCCTTCTGCGTACAGCAAGGCAATAAGCAATATGTGAGTATATTGAGGGCGGTGAGACTCGAGCGCGACGAGCGTGTGCCTGTACGTGCTGTGAATCCGGCGGCTATCCTCCAACATGGCGGATCGCGCGCGGCGACCGCTAGATGGCAGTGCGTTTCGCATAAGGTCTATAAGTAATATGCATACAGCTCTTTGCAAACATGCTATTTCACGCATACCTTCAGTAAAACAAGACACATGCATAGCCCATAACTACGACATGCATAATACAAATATTGCTGTGTGATATATTACACCCTCACACTACAACACGAACTGCATTATTTAGACAAAAGACATCCAAAATTGGTACAGGTGTTCTGTCTCACATTTTACCTCGACTGAAAAAGTAAAAAGTGCCACAAAATTTTTCACTGGCTTGTGGAATGACTTAACTGCTTCAGGGGCAAACGTCACATGTGCATATAATCAGGAAAACGAAATAAGTTTTCCATGCAATAGACTCTACCGAGATCGTGCTCTACAAATACTACCTAATCTTCAAGGTCACATGTTCTCCGGCCCGTCCCTGATCGGCTGTTATGGTGACGCACAGTTTTATATTTTTTCTCAAGACCCGTCCACTTGTTTTCGATTTGCGAGTAGGTTAATTGGCGTGCGAATTTTGAATTCTCCAAATCGGCCGAATTTTCCCAGAGTTGTCTTTTAGTTTTTAGGCATTTAGAAGGGTCTGTTTGAAATTTTTGTATTCTTCAATCAGGAACAGAACTTTGGCTCGAGGCCACAACTCCTCGGGCTCGGTGGTAGGTGGGGCAGGGGCTGCCGGCACATTCAGCCAAACGTTCACGCTGTCTGCAACCAAAGGAAAGCATGTATGTTGTGCACTACATGCATCAAATATTGCACATTGAGAAAGTAGGCACGTACCTGCCGTCACATAAAGGCGCTGGTTTTAGGGGACAATGGGTGCACCGGTGTCGTCGACTGCCTCATGTCTCTAGATGTACGTCAAGATGCACAATATGTATGTCACTTGCATAAAAACCTGTTTGTGCTTTGATATCCAAGCGCTGTCAGTCATCCCCAGCCCAATTTATCGCGTCCCTCATAGCCTGAGTTGTGGTGGGATGTTAAACTACACGAAACCAAAACCATTTTATATCTTGTGCTAGACAGATCATATACCGCCAAATATAAATTAGCTGTGCTCTCTCTCAGCGCGTAACTTTCATGCTAATGTGCCCTTAACACCTACTATGGTCAGTGTAGGATAGCCTGTCCAGTTCAAGGAGTGAAGCACTACACAGCATAAAGCAGCATATTCCAAAGTTTTGCTACTGCACTGACCTGTTATGCCTGATCAAAACCTGGACTTTTCAATTAGCGGGGACCGCAGACGGACACGAGTTTGTAAGAGCACAGCAGACTGCTACTATCTTGTCCAGTGTTGTGAACTTGTCTGCATGCCTGGCTGTCACAAAGCTAACTGGCTGAATATCCTTCAAGGTTACAAACTTGTTGCGAACTAAGCCTATCACACGCTCGACATGAATGCGAACATTCGCCAGCCTTCGAGTGCTTTCAACTTCCATGGCTGAGAGCTGCTTCTTGCCCTTTGTAAGAGCAGGTATGTGCAGTTCTGCACAGTACAAACCCAATATGTCTGCTATGTCACATCCTCTATCTGCTAGAACAACGTCTCCTTGAGTCAAATTGTCAAGAATGGCGCAGTTTTCAGTTATGTGCTTGTCAGAGACCCTTCCACCCCAGCCTTCAGAAATGAAAGTAATTACACCTTGTGGAGCAATCCCTACCAGGTCTTTCGCAGTGTTACTGCCTTTTTACTGTGACCAAGTCTCACTCCTAGGCTCAAGGGCAGATGGCCGTTCAGTCTCTACTTCAAAGCAGTCAATGGCGATGGCTATTTTGCTTCCGAAAGAATCGTAAAATGCGTGTGGCTTTGTACTCTGCAGCAGCTGCTGTGATGCCCCTATAATCTGTGACTCCAATTGCGAGAATGTCCCATGCAGCCATTTTTCAAGTATTCAGCTTACAGTTGAGCATGACACTCCAAATCTGTACGCAGGATCCTGCAAGGGAAAGCTGCATTTTAAATTCATCATAAAAATAACAAATTCAATAAACTATTCTAAGCCATTCTGTTGAGTGGGCCTTGCAGAAACTTGAACCTATTCAAAAGCTGCAATAAGCGTAACAAACTTAGACAATCCTATTTAAAATGACACTTTTCCTGCATCTTGACACAGCGATGCCTCGGAGATGGCTGCGCTCTTGTCCTTCAAGATTTGAAGCTCTGATGTCAAATGTTTGTTTGAAGCGCTGGTTGTCGGCCTGCAGTGCCTCTAGCTGGTGGCTCGTCAGCTCTGTTTGAACAGTGGTTTCTGGAATAATATGAAAATAAAGAGGAATGTGATCGCCTCATTTAAGCAAATTTTAGCCCAAATAAGAAATCGCAGTCATATCTGCAGGGGAAGAGTAACAAGCCTACATCTTGTTTGCTTCAAGTCGAGTGCACACCCTGGAATGACAGCTTGTTCGTGTTCGCAGTCGGCCGCTACGGCGTGATGCGACTCAGGATGCGGTTCTGTCCTTCAAAAGCACCCTTGCAAATGGAGCAGGTTGTACCATTGCAAAGTTTTCTTGACACAAACCCTGTAACGTAGTAGACAATGCAGTCAACTACAGTTGCATCTGTGTCAGGGTCGTCGAAATCGAAGACATCGTCGCGCTCCCAGCTTCCATCATTGATGAGCCCGTCAAGTCTTTGCTTCAGTTCAAGCAACTTTCTCGCATGTTGCGCAGCTGAGCCCTTATATATTTCTCTGATGTCAGCCAAAGTCACAACAGCTGCTTGCCTTTTATCAAGCACCGTAAAATTCCCAAACTTCGGTGGTTTTACCAAAGAATATAACCTGAGCATGCGGTACAGCTGTAGGAAGGTGGGAAACGTCGCGTGCTCATTCTGCCCACCAGCTTGCCTGATTATGCCAAAGAAGCGCTCCAGCAGGTCTTGGTTCATCTTTGCCGTCAATGCATACTTGAAGCCGCAGTTCTTGAGCAGGTGAATTGACAGCTCCTGCACAGATTTTAATGTTAAACGTAGGCCTT
Source organism: Amblyomma mixtum (assembly GCF_055824585.1). Classification (NCBI taxonomy): domain Eukaryota; kingdom Metazoa; phylum Arthropoda; class Arachnida; order Ixodida; family Ixodidae; genus Amblyomma; species Amblyomma mixtum. The sequence goes on along the minus strand of NC_143019.1, from coordinate 106,431,344 downwards.
CGGCAGTTGACTGCGTCAGAAAGAGGTCCTTGTGGATTTCACTGCTCACGACCTGTTGCTCCCACGAGTCCAGCCACTCGGATGCAGATTCCAGGACACCAAAATCCTTGCATTCCAGTTTTAAGCCTTCTGCCGGAAAGCGCCGGTTTAAAGCGTCAAACAAGTCATTTAAAAAAAGCGTGACTTCGACCGTTGGCTCCACATTGATTAGACGCCTCATAAGAAAGAATCCCTTTAGCCACAGATTTGCTGAATACCTGCGTGGCAAGCTTTACCGTCATCCTCAGCATCTTGGGAGGGTTTATGTGGCTGTATGTTATTTTGGGGCAAACCTTGAGCTCTGTTTTTGTTCTTGATGTCTGCAACGAACAAGGCATCATAGCAGGACCACCTTATCAGCTTCCCGTCTTTTTTGAGAACCTTCTTGTCTAGTAGCCTGTTTCTGATGCACTTGAAAAGATGAGATGTATCAGACAGTACGTACACACTTCTAGAACTGTCCATTGGGTGCTCGAAAGAATTACGAACGTGACCCAGAGAACCAGTGATACCGAGCTGCTTCCACATCGTGCGGTTGGTGGATGCACCATCGCACACTGCTCCGTCGACGAACAAGCCGGCGTTTTCTAGGTGTACGATACACTGCATCAGGAGTTGAGAAAGCAGCATCCCCTTTGTTGGTCCTTTCGACGCAAACACGGCTACTGGCTGTAAGTATGTTTCACCAAACGGTGCAAAAGCAAAGACGAGGCCTTGATCTGCGATTTCATTGCTTTGATTACTTTTTTCTCCATGATCAACAAGACCGGTGTACGTCATTGTCTGCGAGTTGACGGCCACTTCTTTTCTTACTTGAATTTCATCCAAGATAAGGATTCCCCTCCGGTGGAACGCGGTCTTTGCGGCAACCTTTATCTTGAAGGCTTTGAAGAAGTTCTTATCAAAACCGCACTTCTGGCCAACCATGCTAATATACTTTCTCACGGTGGTGACGCACGGCAAAGGCAATATGTCATTGTTCCGTAAAAAAAGAGTAGGTGGCCGGGCTCCGTATATGCAGCAAGAGGCACAACAGGATCCAGTCGTCCGTGTACCGTCTGCTTGTTTTTGATGCTCACTTAGCCGCTGCTATACATTCTTCTAACAAAAGCAGCTGTGCTGGCAGTATATCAAGTCCCTTCAGTTTCTCCTTGATATCTTGTTCCTGCAAATCTGTTAGCTGCTTCATCGCCGCCTGCAACTGCCCCAGTAGAAGCTTGTTGCGCTTTGCCAGTCGTGCTCTTGAACGCTGAAGGACTGACCTTGCACATCTCAAAGCAGAAAGCTTCTGTTGCTGGACAGGCCGCACCGACAACCTGAAACGCTTGAAAGGTATTTCCTGCTTGGCTTGCGCAGCTCGGCGATCAGCATGTATCCTTAGGGTGTCAGCAAGGCCAGAACAGAGACGACAGATGGCACCTTGAGATGTCACCAAAAGGCATTTGTGTCTCCAGTTTTTTTGAGGGTCCACAAAAGCACATTCAGGGGACACATCAGGGAAGTCCTTCAAACCAGGTCCTCCCCCACACACCTCTGTGTTGTCAACAACTTTCAGCATGGTTTGAACTTCAAGGGGTGACGTGGCGAAGGGGCTTACGCCCACTGCAGTAGAGTCGATCAACTTGTCGAATATGTAGACTTGCCCGGTCATGTCTCTTTTGATGTGCACCGCCTTCCTGTTGAACAGTACCGACGATCCGTCACTTGTCCTATGCACTACCGCAACGTCAATAAACACGACGTCCCTTGCTCTCAGCTACATTGATGAGATGCGCTGCCCATGAAGGCTGTGGTAGGCTAATGCAAGATACTGCACTGAAAAGCTGCTCAAACGATGAGTGAGATGGATCATTCTCACTGGATTTTGCAACACAAGCGTTGTCGTCAGAAGATGTTTCCATACTGTCCGCTGGAAAAACATCTATGTCGCTAGCTGATGTCAGCATCCTGCTGCTGTCACTGTCCCGGTCCCTCACAGAAGCAGCCACAGGAAGTGCTAGCCGTTTCACATGCTTTCGAGGGCTTTTAATCTTTTTCGAGAGGTAGCTTGGAGTGCCTTCGAAAATTGACGGCACAGCGTCTTTTGAAAGGCCCGCTCTTCTTGTTCCAGACATCAACACATGACCGTCGATTTCCGCAGACCACGTCTTCAGGATGGAATGAGAAGCGAAATGCTTCTCACAAACATGGTCCGTCCTTTGGAGTGTGTGGTCTTTGCGAGGTATAGCCCGTCTCCATACTTCAAGTCTTGCTTCTTCGGTTGGCGGCTTGAAAAGCGAGTACTTTTCTTTGCAAGACTTGTAACCAGTGTTGCAAAACGGTACGAAGCACTTTCCCGTTATGCAGGCTCATGAAACAGTCCGAAGGCTGAGATGTACCTGACGGCCAAGTGAAAAATGCGTTGAAACACGGTGTGCAGCAACCATGTGGCAGCAAGACAGCGGTAACCAGCCGGTGATGTAGGCATGCATGAAGAGGGAGCGCGGGGGTCTCAGCGGGCGCAAGTTGCTAGCGCCCTCTCTTGACGGGTGGAGAAAGGAGAACTCCGCGCCTTCTCCGCTTCGCACCCAGCCCGCGCCGCTCAGTCACCTAAGCTACTTTTTACACTGTGACCACGTTCAAAACACTTGTTTAGGAAGCTGTGGGCTTCAAGAGCAAAATGGGTCGCAAAGCGTTGTTTTTTTTTCTGTAGAGTCTGCAGCAACCTTTTCAAGTCATTGAATGGGACATCCATGGTGAAGTGCTCTGCCTGTGTCCTGGAATGTTGCTTGAGATCACTGAAAGCGAAGGGGAATTTTTTTTTACTCAGGATTTAAGGGGAGACACTGCTCCTTAAACTAACTTTGACAATTTTATCATACATTGATGAAATTAACATATCTAACGTATTTTTGTGTTGTGATCACAAATATGCAATCTATTTTTACCTGTGTTTTTAGATTTTGAAATATTCATTAATTTATGACTAATTACTGTGCCCATGGTTTCATTAAGTTCGTCATAAAATATTTATTAAAATTTGCTCTCTATATGTTGTGCAAAAGCCAGAGTGTACAGTCATAATCATAATTTTTATTTTTGGTTCACTGACATAAAAGTTACAGACGTGTGAAATGCATGTTTCAAAAATTTTTATTTTTTGAAATATAGCCCCCATTTTAATAAAATTTGAGAATAGGAATGTTGCATTGTTTTCATTTTATTGCAGAGTAATTCATAAGCTTTAAAACGCAACAAGAATTGTCCAAATCTGACGACCACATCTGGAGATATTTTGGGCAACAGTATGTGCCATGGTTAAAAAGTCAGTTTTGAGAAAACAAGGAAAGAAGTTTGAAACAAGTCCAGAGTTTATTTTCTGTAAATTCAGACTTGTAGTCCAATGGATCTTATGCTAGGAGCCTCCAGGCACATAATCGCCATCAATCTCTTCCCCTCATTTTCTTTTCATTGCCTGCCAGAAGTTTTCAGCATCTGTATGCTTTCTTTCAGATGCTACCTGCCGGCGCTCGTCCCTCTCGGCGCATCTTTGGAGCCTCACACTGCTTTTGTTCACATAGTTCCCTGAGGATGGCCTCACTGGCATGCTTTTGCGAGCATTAAACCTTGTGACAGCTTCTGCCATCATACTCTCAACAGTATAAAGAGAGGGGTGCCTGTTTTTTGGTACGAGTGACCATATCACCGACTGTAGGCACTCATTTGAATTCGACGTTTTGCTTCTCTGGCAGCGTTCAAGCAATTTCTCGTCAGAGAGGCGCGTATATATAGGCAACAGTGCCTCTGCAACATAGTCTGGCAGGGTGTATCGGTGCTTAGGTGGAGGATTCTTTATTTGCCACGGCCTTGTTGTAAGTACACCAGCTTTCTTCACCTTTTGGGCACAGCGAATGATCTGGCCTTGCGTCCGTGGAGCTTGTGTGAAAATAGGTTGTGAGGACAGTATTTTTCATTGCATCAATGTTGCCCTGATTATGTGGCCTTGAAATTTTGCCTTGAAACTGTGGCAGTTATGGTCTCTTGGAGCCCATAATTATTAAGCTTTGTAATCTTGTCAATTTTTTCCTGTTGTTCCAGTAACTGTTCTTTCAATTTTTCTATCTGATTATCTTGGAGCTGCATTTTTGTGCGTGCTCCTTGAAGCTCATCCATAAGCAGCTTCGAACCTCTATCTCTTGAAGTTCCCATTTTTTTCATCTTTTTCTCAAGGACAGCCAGCAGGTCTCCTTATTAGTTGCCTCCTTCTGTTTTTTCGGCAGTGCTGTGCACTATGCAGAAGAATAAACATGGAAGCACCAAGGCTGAAACGAATACAGTAATAGCAAGCATGACACAAGGCAGCAAATAGCACTACAAATTATTGTAGGAAAACAAGTTATACCTCTTGCATCTCTTCCTCACTGTCGCTGCTCGGTAGGCGCTTTTGAATCCGCAGGCGGCTTGTTCTTATTTTCTCAAAGATTTTGACCTCAGAATCTGCAAAATACGCCGTTTTGATCTGTACTTTCGACACACTTGATATATAGCCATATCGGCATCACCTGAACCAAGAACAAACAGAAGCGTCGAGTGACTCAATTGATAATTAAGGCGTCGATTAGGGATAGCTGGTGATTCTGAAGCATTAACAGCTCACCAAAAAGCTTCTGCAATATCACCTGCAGTGCGGTTTTGGCGCCTCTGGAGCTCCGATGTTAAAAATAAGACTCTGCATATGTGCTAAGGCTGTGTGAAAAGATCACAGTATCAATAAATAGAAAAACTTCGATGCACTTATATGCAATTGAATTACCAGTAACACAGAAAATATACTGCCGTGCAGAACGTTTTCTCCTGCATGTGAATGGTAGAATTTCTGTAAAGGCATGCTTAAAAACATCCTAACACTGTGTTTCACTTCAGCACACAGCCGCAAAATTATTTCCTCCTTCCAACATCTACTTGAGTAAAGAATGTGTGTGCACATCTCACAATACTAATTTCTCTTTTTTCATGCCCATACTGCGTAAAACCCGCACGTATTTTGCTGCTGGCATCTTACAATGCATTTAACTGCGAGGCCCAAACTGCATGAAATAAAGCACGCTGGACATCAATCATTAATCGCGACTTGTATAAGCTATAGTTCCAGGGAAGGATAGGCCATGTAACTGGTGGACAACACTTTTGACATTTGTTACAATAGGCATATACAAAAGGGTGGCGGTTCGGCCTGATTGGAGCGTACACGTCATTTTCGAAGGCTCCCTGCAATTAAGACAGAGACAGAGATGAGCTCTACTCGCCACCAAACGGAAGAGTGCAGTTGATTACCTCCTAGCATAAGAATGCTGGCCGGGTAAAAGTCCGCTTCTCCTTCTCTATTGGTCCATTTGGCCAAGTAGGTCCGAGGACCGAAATCAGTCGAATTAGCAAGCGCAAAGTCCTTGATGTCCGCTACGGGCACCACCGCGCAGCTGTTAATGTCCTCGTACCTCACATACACAAATGCTGGCGCATTTGAAGACATGGCTTTTTGAATGGGTCAGACACCTTCGAATCAATTTTCACAAATGCCAGAGCATAGAAAAAAAAAAAAAGCTATGCCCACAGCAACACAAAGTCGCGCACATGCATACCACACGTAGTACCTGCGCATCTCTGACGGGCGTCTGATTCCAGTTATACGAAACTGCAGAATAATTTCTTTTTACTGCATAAAAATATTTCACGTGCACTGACAACAACAGACTATTTTTTTTTCAAGCTTACACAACATAACATTCAGTTCTAAAACTAGTGTGCTCTGTAGTATGTTCTTTCCCACTCGTTCTGTGTGAGTGCAGTTCTGGATTAAAGCTGTGCTTCCTCTCTCTTTGTATGAACATGTGTGTCATTCCTGTACTTTCTTTTCGGTTTGGTGTTCTTGTAACACGCAGTATATCCTGCATCAGTGTCAGGCTGAATCCATATATCATCGAGGGGGGTACAGCGCGAACAAGACGAAGGACGAAGCAAGAAGACTACACAGACGAGCGCTGACTCGAAACTGACTTTTTATTGAAAGGAGCAAACATATATACACCATAATCGCGTGCAAAAACAGAGTATTGGTCCAGCAAAATCATAAACAATCGCAACTCATCCGCACACTTGGCGAAGTTCGATCAAAAGCCCTCAAACACCCAAGTGAAAAAAAGTCATGAATTATCTAAAAATGATACCTCTTTAGTGACTGCTTCTTCCTTATGAAATAGGCTTCCATAATTTCCCTGGTAATTTATCCCGGTGGCGAAACAAAATTTCAGTTTTTGTGACCAAGGGTCGGCACTTTATCTGTTTCTTTCCATTGTTTTCTTTCCCACAATCGCGGCAGTTATCTTTAAGATGTGAGTATCTGGAGTCTGAAAGTGAGTTAAGGTGTTCCCACAGGCAAACGTTAATACAGCGACCTGTTTGACCAGTGTAGACTTTTTTGCATGAGAGTGGGAGTTCATAAACTACAGAACATGCACGATTCACCAACGGCAATCTGTGTGTAACCTGGCATTTGAACGGACCAACTCCTGAGACCTTTTCGTCTTGCTTTGAATCTTCCGAAAGCATTTTCAACTGCACGCCTTGCCTTGCTTTCGAGAGTGTATAATTGAACACGCTGACAGCTTCACCCCCTGCTTGCCGGTGAGGGTACGGCTTCATTAGATGAGGCAGTAGAGGGAAAACTTGATCACATAATATGACAGCTCCAACCTCTTCTACCATCACCTTTGCTGCCACAGTAAAGAAACCTGTGTCAGCTAACTTGGTATCAAAGTGCAATCATAAACATTGGAATCATGGTTTTCGCCAGGAGATCCCACAATCATGTGCATAAACTTATAAGTGTGATCAACAAGTGCCAGTAAGATGATGCTGTACCACCCCTTATAGTTGTATTAATCTTGGGCATTCTCTTTAGGTGGTGAAACTTTGAAGTGGCACCTGTCAAGGGCACCAAACCCTTGTGCAAAACCAGTCACCGCTTCAAACTGGCGGATATGGTCTTGTATTTCATGTCTTGTTGGCATCTTGATCACAACAGGCTCAAATTCTTTAACAACAATGTCACAGAATTCTCTGAATATGATGTTCATAGAAGGGCGGCTGACTCGAAAAAGATTGGCCACAGACCTTTCTTCTGCCGAAGTAGCGAGCCTATAGAGAGAGATTGCGGCGCATTTTTCCGAGGAGATGGCCCTTCTCATATTCGTGTCGACTCTCTGAAGCTGCCTGCAGCAACTCTCAACATAGGCGAACGTCTGCCTTGAGACACGAAAGTTGGCTTTGAAATCTTGCTCCGACAGTGTTGGCGCGGTGGTGTCGTACCATGACGGAGGCCGGTGCAGTGACCAAACTCGTGGCTCCTTCGCCCACAAGTGCATTGCACGTGCCACGAGTAAGTGGCACCGCTTCTCCGCTGCTTGCCTCTTGTTTTTGATGGTGGATTTTCTTTTCAGTAGAGCACGCAGCTCGAATTGGCCAAACCAAAGCCTGCTGCTGAAGCAGCAGCTTATCGCAGCGATCACGATCAACTCAAGACATAGCGCATGCGTTGAGCAATCAAAGTGAGAAAATACAAAAAAAACGACGACGACCAGCGAACCGACCCACATCGGATAGTCTTGGCTACGAACCGACACCGTCGCGCAAATTTTTACTGAAAAGCAAAAAAAAATACACAAAATTTGTCGCCATAGGAAAGAATATGTACACAACAATCATTTACTGCACAAATAAAAATGTATACGCTGTTTTCCTTTACTTTCACTTTTGCTCTAGATGCGACGTCACGTGGTTAGTGTGCTAACTGAACTGAACGCGAAGTGCTCGTGTAACAGCAAGCGAATCCAGTTGACTTCAAAGATAGTTGAAATACTCAACTGTTGTTGAAAATGCCCGTGTAACACGGGTATCACTGAAGTACGTGCCTGTGGTGCAGCTGACTCCTTAGTGATGGGTGCTGGTTCCAGGGAGTCGCTGCTTGCTTCCATTTCTGGAGGGTCGCCACACTATTCATCAGTCTGCCTTACTTCATCATGCACCGTGTTGAAAATCTGAGGAAAGAATATTATGTAATGCTTCTGCAGTATAGGTATACAAAGAAAGAAGGCTAAAACTAATTGCATGCAAAAAAAAAAACTCTCTTGTGACTATGAAAACAATAAAACAGCTTTCTTCCATTTATATATCAGTGCTCCTTTTATGTTGTTCAAGTACGCCCCTATTTCTTGTAGCTTTTTCGTTTACATCAACTCAATACCAAATGGCTCTGCATCAGCTATAAAATGCTGTATAATGAGAGATACTGTACCTCCTCAGGGGAGACACTAACGTTTGCGTAGCAGATGCTGTCCTCCATGAGGCCTGCATCGTTGACTGGCAGGGAACAAAGAAATTGATGCAGTTCCCAATAAAACTTCCATGGCATGCCCCTTGACCCGTCCGAAGGCTTGTTCTTGTCAGCTGCCTAAAATCAAATAACACCCACGGGGAGGTACGCTTATAGCAAGAGACAATCGCGAGTACAGAAATCCTATTTTTTTTGTCAATGCTTGAAAATAGCCGACTGAAAATGTTAATGCTAACAGCACGGAGCCATTCGGCGGAGGTCCGGCAAAAGGTCCTCCCAAATTCTAATTAGGGCTCGCGTCTCTTCATTGGTCCACATAGTCCGTTCCATGCTTTAGCAACTTTTATCAGCTGCCATAATTGTTGTCGCCGCATTCACCGCACACTGCACAGATGGGTACGGCAACACACGATACAAAAGATCTTCCTGCAAGCTTTCTGCAACCAGTAATTGAAAGAAGTTATGAACAGAAACATACCAGATAGGAAAAACACTTTGGCAGGAACACTGAGAGCTGAAATGGTGGTCCACAGAATGGTAAAACAATGCCTCAGGTAAACCTTGTACCAACTTGGAGAACGAACAAACGATGCGAACCACCACCAAGATGAAAATGGCGTCGCCGCAGTGCCGCACCACGCTCCACTTTGTGAGTTGCGTACATGATTGTCTCGTTTTTTTGTTGTGTGCTGTTTTACTAGTGGCTGTCATGAAGTCATTGCACAAATAAAAAATATCTTCAACAGGTAAAAGCGACTTGTATACATATTTTGTAACGTAATACCTTTTATGAGCAAAACATTACTGCCGTCGAGGCTGTGCACTCGCCCCTCAAAAGGTTTTGGCTGCCCTGTTTGCACTAGTTCTGGTAAGTTCCGAGAAGGTTCTGACTATGTGCAGATGGCGTGCAGCTGGTTCAAGTGCAGCACGACGCCAGCGCCACCAACGCTCCTCACTTGCTACTTAAAACGAATGCATACAGTGCAGGCCTTGTCGTCTGCATTGCGCGCCACAAACAAAGGGAAGCGCACATTTCCATGCGTTGTCGAGGTGTTGGGCTGCGGTGACCTGTGGTTCGCGATACTTTTACTGCTGCGTGCTGTCGAAGAGAATGGCGCACGTGCCAAATGTAGGCATGTATGTGGAGGCGGCAATACAGCGAAGACGACGACAATGTGCTCGTGGCTGTGGCTTGTGTACTTTCGAGACAACAGCGCAATCGTGTGCCGATGTACTGTGAGGGTGTTGTGACTAGATATTACAATTGGGAATTTAAGAGGCATTTCCGGCTTTCACAGGAAACTTTTGAAGGCCTGTACTCACGGTTTAAAATGTCGTCTTTTTTTCCAAGTGCTGGACGAGGACGGCCGCAAATCCCCGCAGACAAGACGTGCCTTATTGCGCTGGCCTACCTTGGTTCGCAGACGTCAGTGTTTTCTATTGCAGACAAGTTTGATGTGACTGACTCATCGGTGAACGCATGCGTGCAGAGAGTCGTGCAGTTTCTACATTCCATCAGCGGAGAAGTCATACGCTGGCCCACAGGTGCCGAGATCGCCCGCATTAAGGCTGGTTTTTTAGCCAAAAGTTCTGGATAAGGGCCTCGCAACACAGTGGGATGCATTGATGGCTCCCACATAGAAATTTCGAGGCCAGATGTGTCGACACACTCCTACTATAACAGGAAGAAATGGCCCTCGATAATTCTTCAGGGCATTTGTGATCATGAAAACTAATTTCTTGACGTGTGTATCGGATTTCCGGGATCTGTGCATGACGCCCGTGTTTTGAGAGAGGGCCCATTTTATGGGAATGCTGCAGCGCTGTGCGATGGATACATATTGGGGGATAGTGCGTATCCGCTAATGCCTTGGCTGCTCACCCCATATCGCGATAATGAGGCCACGTTTCCGTCGTGGAAAAAAAGGTTCAATAGGAGGCTCAGCCAACAGCGAGTTACCATTGAAAACTCGTTTGGCCTCCTGAAACAGCGTTTCAGAAGGCTGTACCTTGCAGATTCAAAGACAGTAATGCAGGCATGCTTCGTAGTTATGGCAACATGTGTTTTGCACAACCTGTGCAATGAGGACAGAGATTTTCTGCAAGAAGCATCTGTGCCACAGCAGGAAGACGTCGGCAATGAAGATGTGCAGCACGATGTCGACCGCACTTTGGTAGACACCGCCGAAGCCAAGAGATATGCCACTGCGATGCAGCAGTGCTAAGATGTGTGCTAAAGTGAACAATAAATGTTCTTCCGTTTCCCTGCCAAATGGTGTGTTCATTGTCATCTTGATGGTTGCAAAAGTGTTGAGTATTTTGGTGAACAAATCGCCTATGAATATGCTATATTAGTTGGTCGATAACGAATGTTCACACTGAAGTTTTGCAGAAGTTAAGGTGAGGGATATTACTGCTACCACATTCCTGGCTGGTTGCTTGACACATTACTATTATTCAGTCATGAGTGGAGTTGATTTGGCCCGGTAACAAGGGGACTTTAGCAATCTGCATGTCCTTTTGTTAGTGCTTCGGAATGATTGCGAAGGAATCTGACAAGAATACCACCATGCCAAGAATGAACCTGAGCTCTTTGAAAAAAGTTTATTTAATGCCGGTAATTTCTACAGGAGGTGTCTCCTGACAGTACTATACTTGTAGCGCTGCCGCTAACTTCACTGCGGTTTGTTGCCCTGAACTTGCTTCTCAAACAAATCAATAAGGCGGTCCAGCCGCATCATTTTTTCATTGTGGCGCTTCTTCCGGCCATCCTCCATCCTTTCCAAAGTGCGGCTTAGGTTCTATGCAGCCGACACACTACGTCGCTTCCTTTGTGGCTGTGCTGGCCTTTCAACCGCAGCTGGCAGGGAAAGCAGCGGTTGCTCGGTGTCCTCGGTTGGGTCACCGGTGGTGTTGCTAGAAGTACATATTCACAGATGCTCAATCTGTGAATATGTCACTTATCACTCACTAACCAGCACTTACTCCGAATTTCCTGGTTGCGACAAAAGTGGTGCCCTTCCAGGCACCAGTACAACTGGAGGGCTTATGTGATGCTCCTTCTCGAGGAGGCCTGAGAGCTCCCTGCACGTCACAGTAAGTCAGAGCAGCGCTAAGAGCAAAATAGGACAAAAATATAATAGCTGTAACTTACTCTTCAAAGTCGCACATCACACGGTTATGACCCGATGAATTGTTTTTTTTCTTTGCATTTTTGTAGGCCCGTTCAAGGGATTTCCATTTATTTTCCGCCAGTGTCAGCGTCAGGCTCCCACCAAGCTCCACGTTGATAAGGTCAGTGATCCTCCGCCACATCAACTTTTTGGTTCTGAGTATAAAGCAAATAATTAAGTTTAAGGCACTGATCTACAATACATGGATGGTATGCAAGGTAAACAAAAAGTGCAATCGTACAACTCACCGAAATCCCCCTTTCTTGCCTATAAGAATATTTACTGATAAGAAATTTTGTTTTCCGGGTGCTCCAAAGGTCGTAATCGATTCCTTGATGACCTCCAGTTTGCCGCTCAGAATCTGGATGGTCGGCCGAAGCAGATAGGGGGGCTTCAAAGGCAGGGGGGCTGGCAGGGGGGTGTTCCGGCAGCCTCTTGGGAGAATACCAGCGTGTAACGCTCTCTGTCTGCAGAAGAAAAATGAAATTCGTTCACAGCACATTTTGACAGCAGTGCTTTTCAGACTACAGCTGCCTTAACGAGCGCCAACATTTATGCTCGCCCAGAATCACCGAGACTGCTTTGTGTTTGTATGTAAGTAAAAATTTATTTCCTAAATAAAGCACAAAAAGCGACTGCTGTCGCTCAAAAACTGGTAACATCGAAACAGGCGACTAATGCCGCTCAAAGATGCACTTGTGTAATCAAAATTATGTCTGCACAGCGCGCACACGCACCACACACACGTGCGCATTATAACCGCACATGACCGACCTTAAAACGCAAGGGACCACATTTCGTAGTGCAATACGAGACATTAAATTGAGCACCGAAGAGAAAATATGCATATAAATAGCGCTCAAAACTGCACGCGTACTGTTTATTATTATTTTTTTTTTGTGTTTTCAAGCCGTGACACCGTACTCAAGGCAGTCGCGCCTCGGTACTCACCTGCTGTCTGATAAACGTAGCCGCTGCCGTCCCGCAGGAATGATCCATCAGGATTTTAGACAATCGTAGCGTCTTTTTCTCTGCCGTCGGTACCACGAATGACCATCGTCGTCTGCTCGGAATTCGGCATGCAAGAGCCCATCGCTACACTTTCGCTGCACTTCCTCGCCAAGCAGTTCAGAAAATTTGTGAACTCGCGCTGACCTAGACCTGCACTTTTGCAAGAGAATTAGCGAGGTGCAGGGGGCGTGCGCTGCACTGATAAAACGAGTACAGAGGTGCTGCACTCTCTGAACTAGTTCAGAAAGTGCAGCCAAATCGAGTAAACCTAAAGTGTGTTCTGTGAACGCACTCCAACCCGAGTGCGCACTTTGGAAAGTGTGCTTAGATTGGGCCGTCAGTGCACTTTATTTTGTGCGCTTGACAGGGATATACCCAATTAGCACAATGTGGGCTAGCTTGTCGGGCCAACGCAGGCCCTGCAACTCGGGCCCCGGTAGGCCCAAAGAGGGCAGCCCACCAAGCTACCCCATTGGTCCCACTTTGGACCGATCGGGGCAGCCCAAGTGAGGCACGTCTGATCGGTCCAACAGCGAAAGTAGGTGGGCTGCCTACATCAGCAGCCTAAGTGGATTTTACAGCAGGTTGATGTGGGCAGCCTACATCGGCAGCCTAAGTCGGTCCTACAGCAGGTTGATGTGGGCAGCCTATGTAGGCTTCCTCAATAGGGCCCACAGCAGGTTCAGGGCTGCCTTAAAGGTGCACTGAAGAGGATTCTGACCTTGTCTTTTTGCCGCAGCAACTCGATCTACACGTTCCTAGCATTCTTAGAAACTGCAACTTATTGCCCTGTATGGCCGATTTCCCTAATTAAATCGAATTAACGTCTGGCTCCCGTCCTTTTTTTTTTAATTCTCCCTCGTACAATGGGCGGAGTCGACCAACGCGTGAAGTTCCTTTCAGCCAGCTCCGTGGAGGCTTTGCTTTCGCTTTATTTTGTTTTTTAGGTTTCCATGAATAAATAGTTTCATTCGCAGATAATATAGCCGCAAAATAAGTCCGCAGAAATAAAAATATGTGCGGACTATTTGCTACTACGGACTACTATGTATTACTCCGCCGATGGCAGAGTGGCAAGCCGCCACGGGACTAGGTGAAAGGCACTCCACGCGTTAGTTGACTCCGCCCACCGTACGAGGAAGAATTAAAAAAAAAGGGCGGGAGCCGGACGGTAATTCGATTTAATTTGGGAAATCGGCCATACAGGGCAATAAGTCGCAGTTTCTAAGAATGCTAGGAACGTGTAGATCGAGTTCCCGCGGCAAAAAGACAAGTTCAGATTCCTCTTCAGTGCACCTTTAATGGGATCCACAACGGGCTAACTTGGGCAGCCTAAGTGGGCTGGGACCTTAGCAACTGTTACGCCACTACTGTTTCTTAGGTTGGCTTAAGCCCCTGAACAGGCAAGTGGCGGCAATGATATTCAGATAAACTGTAATAGTTAACTGGAATGCCAGATTCTGTGAGCAAGTGACGTATTTTTCTATGCCACTTCAGCCCACAGATCAGGTACGCAAAGCCATCAAAATGCAAATTAACACACTTCATTTCAAGAAAAAAAAACGCCTGTGGTGGGCAGCCCAAGTTAAAATCGCTGTCCTGCTGTAGCACAGCCTACTTCATCCTCGCCCTGCGGCCGCCATCCCGTTCCCGGGCCCCTCTCAAGTACCCTCCGATGCGGTTATTAATGACTGCCACATCCGCATGCGGAATCCAGCACTGGACAGCAGCTGAAATCACATAAATCTCATTTATGACACAATCGATTCAGACAGCTGGAAGAGTACCATATTTTCCGGTGTACAAGACGCACCCGCCATATATGCAGGGTGTCATTGAAAAAATTGGTATATGAGACGCACCCGTGTATAAGACGCACCCCCATTTACCCAGTTAGGCTAGTGAGGCTTAATTAAACATGCTTATGCGACCATCGCAAATGCACCGTACGTGTGAGAAGTTCTCAAGCAACGCTAAGTGATCGAAAAATGCAACACTCACGCCATACCAGCCCACGTTTTAGCACAAAAGTAAAAAAAAGCGAAAGAACTCTGTCCATAACAATTTATTTTTACATAAAACCTTCAAAGTCTTCATCTTCGGACGCGCTATCGAAAAGGCAACGTGTCTGAAGCATAATCTCCGCACTACATACTTGCAAAGGGTGACTAAAAAAAAACATCGGCTTCTCTTTGCTTGTCTTGACAATGGCGAGAAGCGCGACTGTCGCCATCTTTTGTCATTTCCCATTACCTTTGCTTGGGGCCACAAAACGGCCGCGTGTTTAAAAGTGGTCAACTCCGCCGTTTCATAATAAAATTCACCTAAAAAAGTTGCGCACGGCGGTCCTCGTATTGAAGTATTAACCATGTTACAACCGCGTTATTGGTAGCGATATTTTTTCTGTGGAAAAAGCTTGAACATGAACTTGAGTAATTTCTGAACTCACAAAAAAAAACGAAAAATTCGCATATAAGACGCACCCTTGTATAGGACGCACCAGCAAGATTTTTGAAAGAAAAAACCGCGTCTTATACACCGGAAAATACGGTACTCATCTTATTACCATTTGAAAAGAATGCCCCAATGCATCAAAACAGCTATGCAGCTGCCAATAGTAAAATTTACTTTTATATTCAAGGTATAGAACTTCATTGGCACTTAACATCTAAACAAAGAAGGTTATGCCAGAATATTTTTGAATATTTGGTAGACACTAAGACCTACCAAACTAAACATCACACTAACAGGTTCGTTCGATTCACCTATAGAACGAACCTAATACATTTATCGCACTGTAGCAGTACAATTTGCTCTTGATGATGCACTCAAACTGTAGACTGCCAGTACACATGTAAGCATAACGCCTGAAGTCAGGCACAGGGACTAAGGATGTGGTCAGTTACATATAAAATTAGTGTAAAACAGAAACATACCAACTCTCACATTGTAGAGCCTTAGGTCTTTGAAGGCCGGCTTATCTCTTCGCCCCTCCAAGGTGTACTCCAGGGCCACTGGTGTTTTGATAAAGGCTTTCATTATGAGGCGTGTAGCTTCATCAGGAGTTGTTCCCCCAATTAATCCGAGCTTTTTGGTCTGAAAGAAAAATTACAACAAGAATTACCTTGCTAGCTGCACAATTGATGCAGCAGGAGTCCCTTGTACTTTTTTCGGTTTTGGCATGTAAAGATGCTTTGCAATAACAACTACTCTTATAAGAGTAGTTATCGAGGGACTTAAGCTTTGCATTGCTTTGCTGCTTGCCGTCTTGAGTGCACCGCTTTTGCTCCCGACAGCACATCTGTGTGACTATAGTGACATTTACTACATGCTTTATTGTTTTTCTTGCTGTAGACACCATAAACTGTAGACATGCCACTCTGCAGTGCTACTGCCGACAAAGCCTCCATTGTGTGCACCACTTAGGTATCAATCAATCAACTTTATTCAGCATTTTTTGTCCTGAACAGAAAAGAAATGCTAGGGTTGGAGCAAAAAGCTACAAACTCAGTAGCTTGACGGGGCTCCCACCCCTAATTGACAAGGCCAACAGACTGTCACGTTATTACATACATACATATATATATATATATATATATATATATATATATATATATATACATTGAGATTACTACTATATCTCTACTATATCTCATAAAATTTCACAACTTTAGAGGTAAGGTAAAACTAAGCTTCAGGTACATGTATTACCATTACATAACAGACTGTGTTGCTTTTTCGGTTTGCAAAGCACTATTATGGTGTTTAAAAAAATGTTAGAATAGTGCTGTATTCTCACGTTTTTCCTATGTTACACAACTGTCTCATTTCGCACATTTTCTAAGTTATGCATGTTATGCGTTGTTTGTGAACTGATTTAATGTGAGAACAAAAGGAAGAACACTGAGTTGAAGAAGCGGTCTGCAATATCTGAGCACCTCTCTTCATTCTGGTCGTAAACATCTCTTGTTAAAGTTCAGTGCTGTATCTCCCACTGGTTTAGTGCAGTACACAATTTTCCGGCCATGGACCATCATGTACAATAAAACCTTGTTAATGCAGACCCAAAAAATGGAAGAATATCCAGTTTACCTGAATGTCGATTGATTGCATCCCTACTGAAAAAAAAATTATAAAAAAAGAGTTCGCATTGTAGTATATTAGGTGAAAAAGGCGCAGCAGTAGTGTGCATTTGAAGTGAGGAGTGTCCAACACTGTGGGCTGAAATGACCACTAATTCAGAGTGCACTGTGGTTACATCTTTGTAAGAACCTATTTAATCACCTATCAAATCATTTTATCTGTTTCTCGCATTGCATGGTACACTTTGCAAATTTTCTGGGTTTTAATTGCACCCTTAAAAGGCTTTTCTTAAGCTGCATTCTTTTTGCAGCATTTTGTAACAGTATAGGAACTTGAGTGCATGGGGGTTATTCTTGTAATAACGCTCAAAGGGCTAGAAGCAGTAGTCGCTTTCTAGCACCGGCGTGCCAGCCCTAGCAGTCAGAACTGTGAATCCCAACCCGTGGTGCGGTAAGTCGCCACCACGGCGGGTTTGGGCCAGAGGGGACAAACACGAGTATGCTACTCGGAGGAGCGTTTATTGCTCCCGAGCAATACAATGCAGCAGCAACAATACAACCGCCGTAACGAGGGAGAGTGTTCCGCTCGCGTACGGGGGTGAAAAGCACAAAGGAAAGAACGCATGCAAAATGTGGGGGAAGAAGGTTCCGCTCACCTCGCGTGGCTCCTCGCTCACGGCCCGCGGCGGTCAAGTCACACGCACTGGCCGGGTGATAAGGGCAGCGGTCTCCGTGGCAGATCTCTGATCCATGCGTGTGCACGGCTCCCACTAGAAGACAAGCGAGCCTTGGGAGAAACAAGCCTTCACCCGGATTGTGGAGAGGAGGTCTCTCCGTTCTAAGAGGGGAAAGAGGCAAAGTCTCCAGGCAGCGTCGCCGCAGGGTGCGAAAGGAAACGACGGCGGCGTGAATGCCTTCCCCTCGCAAACTTTTCAAGCGCGTTCACCAAGGGGTGTACCGAGTAGGGCCGGTGAAACCACGTTTAACTTTAAAACCAATTAAGAAAAGTTTCAGCTCACAGCCACCGGCACCGTCGTCTAAGGCCATGGTCTCCAGGACAGCAAGACACTGCAGTCGACCGGCAGGAACGACCGTGGAGCCAAGGGTTGAAGGGGGTTGATGACCGCAGGTCCTGCTTAAGATGAGTCGGCCAGGGCAGCTTTCTGGGGATGCACGGGTGGCAGGCAGGTTCAAGGCAGTGCGCCCCCTGTTCTCCTGTTGCATAGCGTACAGCAGGCCTCCACTTATCTGGTTGAAGCGCTCTCTCTTGGCTCGCCCTTTTTTCCTCTCTGCAGGGGTGGCAAAGGCACGTCGACCCATTTTCCCTCGGCCACCGAGGGCTTGCGAGGCGGGCCCAGTGGAGCATTAAGCTGCTCTCGTGGGCAAAGCCGTTGCCGCAGGGACCGGGAGACTGCAAGGCGGCTTCTCTGCTGCAGTTTTCACTGTGGTAGACACAGGCCCCGGTTTCCCCGAATTCTCGCTCGCTCGTGCCGTGGCCGACCGGAAGCTGTTCTTCTGTGCAGCTTGGTGGTGACAGCAAGATCTGTGCTCCGGAATGCTGCCGCACTCTAAATGGCCTGGCTTTGGATGTTCGAAGCAGCAACGGTCGTCTAGTCTCAGCGTCCGTCAGCTCTCCTCCGCAGGCTCGCTCCGCAACCTGGCCTGCGGCTGCAAGGCTGTCTTCTTTCCATCTACTTTCCCAATTTACTTTTTTTTTGTTTAAGCTAATCTTACCCCGCTTGGCCTTTTCTGAAGGGAAAGCGTGTGCTTGCTCTGAAAGCCAAGGTGCGAAATATGAGAGAGCTGTTCCGTTCATATTAAACAGGAGAAGTTACTCCCTGCCTGTTGAGTAGAGTTAGTTCTGCCATGGGCGCAAGTTGTAACGAGGTGCTGGGCTCTGTTCTCGAGCCTTGCCTCTCGGTGCGGCTGCCTGCTGCCGGGGGAGAGCGTTCTCTACCGGCCACTCGTTCCCTCTGTCAAAGTAGGGTTTGAGATCACAGACATGCGCCGGTCGTTCTTAGCGTCAAGTCCGCCAGCCTGTAGATGAGAGGAAATTTCCTCTCGAACTTGATAGGGTCTCGTCCATTTCTTTCCCAGAGAAGCAGATAACTGCTTACTGTCATCACTCAGTACATGGCTGCGCCTCAACACCAGGTCACCCGGTTTGTTGTGAATTTCCTGGTGAGAGCGGTCATACTGCGCTTTGCGCTGGGCCCGAGCAGTGCTCAGATTCCGGCGTACTTTGTGTGAAATCCATTTGCGTGCTTTAACAAAATGGCAGATGTATAAAGAAAGGTTGAATGAAACGACCCCCGAAACTATTGAGCATTCTTCTACTAACGGCATTTAGAAATACGAGGTCATCTTCCACAATGTGTTGAAGGTGCTCAAGGGACTCTACACCACATTCTCGAAGTCTGTTGGCAGTTTGTTGGACAGATCCTGAGCTTAATGTCGGCAGCCACTCCCCTATAAGCAACTCCAAGTCCATAGTGCCAATGTGCAGACGAAAAATCAAGCTATATTCAATCATCATCATCATCATCAGCCTGACTACACCCACTGCAGGGCAAAGGCCTCTCCCATGTCTCTCCAATTAACCCTGTCCTTTGTCAGTTGCCGCCACTGTATCCCCGCAAACTTCTTAATCTCATCCGCCCACCTAACTTTCTGCCGTCCCCTGCTACGTTTGCTTTCTCTTGGAATCCACTCCGTTACCCTTAAGGACCAGCGGTTATCTTGCCTTCGCATTACATGCCCTGCCCAAGCCCATTTCTTCCTCTTGATTTCAACTAAGATGTCATTAACCCGCGTTTGTTCCCTCACCCACTCCGCCCGCTTCTGATCTCTTAACGTTACACCTATCATTTTCCTTTCCATAGCTCGCTGCGTTGTTCTTAACTTAAGCTGAACCCTCTTTGTTAGCCTCCACGTTTGTGCCCCATAGGTGAGTACCGGTAGGATACAGCTGTTGTATACTTTTCTCTTCAGGGATATTGGTAAGCTACCATTCATGATCTGAGAGAACCTGCCATATGCGCTCCACCCCATTCTTATTCTTCTAGTTATTTCCCTGTATTCAATACTGCATGTTTAAGTACCATAACAGGAAAGTTGTTGCATGCAGGGTTGTACTGAACAGGTGGCACATGGCTGAGCAAACTGTAGAAATTCATGCATTTCATGGGGCCGTCATTGCTCAAGATGTTAAAATATTGCATTGCAGGTTCATATAAAGACTCGACAGCTTTCAAAAGAAAAAAAATCTTGCCGTTGGGAAAGGATGAACATAATTTCTTCAAACTCAAGATTGCCATCGTTCCGCGACATTACTCCAAGCATTTTTTTCTTATACAACAGGCCACGAGTGACTGCATGGCTTGCTTGCAAGATAGTTTCCTGACTTGGATGGCGTTTTTCACAACACTTTGAAGTTCTGGAGTATACAGCTCAATCAGAAATGTCTGGGCATCATCCAAGGCATCAGTGTTTAGCCAGTGCCTTTGTATGCTTCAAAGAGCTGATTTCGCTGAGACAAAGCAAACGTCAAGTTCTTAAAATTTTGAGTTTCTTGCACACTTCCAAAAATAGCCGTGCTCTCTCTCGCAATGCATCATCTACAGTTTTTTGAGAGGTCCTAACTAGAGCGTCAAAAACGGGTAATGTAATAGATAGTTGTGCTTTGGTTTCATAGGGCCATCTTGGAAAAGTGTTGCCGTTCCAGTAATGCAATCCTCAATGAGGTCTTGAAGCCTCATTATCATTGCATAGGTAAGTGCTGGCACTGTGTGACCAGCTGAACGATTTCAGAAAGCAGCAGAATCTGCTGCCACACCTCGTTGTCTCTACACTGCACATTTCAAAGGAGAAACAAGGGGAAAAGGCATAACATATTCCAGTTTTGCACCGCATGACCTTCGAGTTTTGCTTTGAGGTGAAATTTGGGCGGATGGTCGCCCAGATCGTTGTGCTTAAAGGGGAAAAGAAAAATAAGGCGGTTGAGGTTTTCAAATGAAATCCGCTTGCATACTTTATACATCTGCCATTTTTTTAAAGAAAGGTCGAATGAAACGACGCCTTCAAAGAGGTCGTGTGCCAAGCATA
Organism: Amblyomma mixtum; assembly: GCF_055824585.1. NCBI lineage: Eukaryota > Metazoa > Arthropoda > Arachnida > Ixodida > Ixodidae > Amblyomma > Amblyomma mixtum. The sequence continues at coordinate 106,410,567 of NC_143019.1, read as the reverse complement.
ATGGAAGTGCAGAAGCACACACATGAGAATACTTCACTTCATTAATCAAAGAGTAATACCCCTGTCACACGGGCAAGTTTAGTGACACTTGCACGAAGTGCACTTCTCTAGAACGAGTGACACTTTCGGGGCGCTGCTTCATGGCCAAATAAAGTGTCATTCGGAATTTATGCTGGTGGCGATGGCTTTTCAAGTAAGGCACAAAAAATATTACTTTTCGCGCTTCAGCGCTTTAATGTACAGTTTTATTTAGATTGCAAGCTATGCAAGCAATTTTTTTTACGATTATCAAGGAGCTTTGTATGGCATCATACATCATATTGTATGGCATCATTGAGCACGCGGACAAGCTGGCTGAAAACCACTCAAAGCATCGATGCAAATCATTCCAATTTACGAGAGGGCTCAGACATATAACCCGCCTATATTTGTTGCCCATGTTTTCGATTTTTTTTCACTTCTGTGGTGCTTTTGCTAATGCCGGCTGCGTAAACTTTCGCGTTACGCTTCGTGCGCCGAAGGTCACCCAGGCTATCTTCCCATAGCCTTATCAAGGCATATGTTTCAGATTCGGACCAAGACGCCCACTCCCTTCTTGCTTCAGCCGCTGTGCAGAATTCCATGTTGCACGCACACACACAGTGACAAACACTGCTGCACCATCACAGCGAAGCGGTTGCAGATGGTTGCTTCGGTCGCCATGCTAGCCGCCATAGCCATACCGCTGCGGCTGCCTCAAAAATTATTGCAACTGAAAACAAGAATGTCAGAATTTGTGCAGCATACATATTTAATGAGTCACTTATGTGCCATTAAACTCAACTCAATATATATTTAATGGCAGCGCAAATTCAGTTTACATGAACAAGGGGGTAAAAAAAATTAGCTGCGTTCAATAAAACGGCGTTTTTATCAGTGACGTTGTATTCTAGTTTTGAAACGCTGCTGCCAAGGCTATACACTTCGCCCCTCGGGAGAAGTGAAGTGAGTTTGCCAAACTCACTTTGTGCCGAGTGCGTTCAGCGGCGAGTGTCATTAAAGTTCGTGTGACACGATGCGAATGACACTAAAGGCGAGTGTCACTCGTTGAAAAGACACTAAACATTGCTCATCTGACAGGGGTATTAAACTTCACCTCCTTCTATATTCTCAATGAGCAGCACTGACACTGCCCTGTCGTAATTTACTGGTTTTCTCAGATCACAAACTCCTGAGATCGCAGTGCTACAAAAAAGGATGTCTTTTCTAGCCAGACAATACCTACATATATGATTTGGACCACTGAAACTCAACAAATCCTCCAATGCCATGGCTTTCAAGTGCCAGCGCTTTGGACACATCCCCGCAGGGAGGCGTCTGCAGCATGCAGACGTTGGTGAGTGGCGACACCACGGGGTTAACCCGAGCATCCGCAGGGACATCCCCTCAGGGGGATGATGGTGAACAATGCATCCCCACGGACCCGAGCATCCGCGCTTAGCCGTGCGTGGCATCGCCGTGTCCGGGGAAAAGGGGATCCTGGTGGTTGAGCCGATGCCGAGCGTTTGGACCCTTAAGGCCCCTCGGCGGAGGCAACACACCACTTTGGCCCCAGCTTCCTGTAGACGGCACCTCCGGCCTGACCCGACCGGGGGAAATCGGCAGTCGCCTTTTCCTGTCCTCCCCTCTACCTTTCACTTTCCTATTTCCTTTCTTACAACTTTCCTGTATCCTCCTCTCTTCTTTGTTTTTTCCTTTTTCCTGGCGGCGAGGGTTAACCGTGTGTGACCAACTACCCTGAGTTGAGTCATATTAGGTTATAGTTAAGGTGTACAGCTGGCGTGGGCAGGACTTTCTTTCAAGTACCTGTCGCGTCCCCTTGTTGGACTCCATGGTGGGTGGCTGGCACCATGACCGAAAAACTACATTTTTTTATGGCTCCCCCCCTTTCAAAACTTGATCGCTCTCTCAAGAGAGGGCGGACCGAAGCAGATGACTTTTTCCAGAAAATAAAAGTATCCTTTCCAAAATTTCATGTCATTCACAGTAAAGCAGAAGAAACACAAGCAAGGATAATATCCCCATTCCAAGTCTCAAAACGCTTGACGGATGCCTTAGGCCTTGGCTACAAGGTGTCAAAAATGGCCAGTGGTGACTTACTTCTTGAACTGCGCGACAGCATACAACACTCAAAAGTTGCAACAATTGTATCCATTGGGGACATCCCTGTCTCTGTGACCCCACATCGGTCTCTGAATACTGTACGAGGCGTCATCTCTGAAATAGATTTTGTCCACCTTTCTGAAAAGGAAATGCTCGAAGGACTTACTGACCAAGAAGTTATAGATGTCCACCGGATCAAGATCCGGAAGGATGGCAAAGAAGTGGACACCAAACACCTGATCTTGACATTCAACATGAGCACATTACCCGAATCCATTGAAGTAGGCTACCTGAAAATAAATGTAAGACCGTATATTCCCAACCCACGCAGATGTTTCAACTGCCAGAGATTTGGCCACGGCTCCCAGAGTTGTCGCGGCCGCAAAACTTGCGCAAAATGCTCTTCGAAGGACCACCAATCCGAAGAATGTGTTGCTAACCTACGGTGTGCAAACTGTGATGGCGACCATGCTGCCTACTCCAGGGCTTGTCCGTCCTGGAAAAAAGAGAAAGAAATCATTACTCTCAAGACTACGCAAAACATTTCTTTCAAAGAAGCAAGAAGGCAATACTCTCAAACAAACAAATTCACCTTCACTGCAAAAACAAACTTCGCCGATGTGGTGCGTGGGCGCGGCGCACCACACCAGGCTTCGGCACCTGTCTGTCCAGGCCACACGTAGTGAGCCTGTGGTGGGGCCATCCGCGCCGTCTGGTGGAGTAGCTCACGCTACTCCGCCTACCCCAAAGGAGGGGACGCAGACCCCCGGGTCGGCGGGCCCAAAGACCTCTTCCCACAGGTCGAGGTCAAATTCGAAAATCAATGTGCCTCCTGCACGGTCGTCCAGTGCCTCCGCAGAGGCGATGGACACGACCCCGGGCAGCCCCTCGCCGTCCACGTCGGATGGTCGGCGGAGCTCCCTGGATCGGTCAAAAAGAGACAGGCCCCGAGTCACGGGGCCATAAACAACTTGATCTAGTTTTTTCAATCAGTACAAACACAAAACTAAGATGGCTTTCATAATACAATGGAACTGTAGAGGAATGTTGAGGAACTACAGTGATATAACACATATTCTAGGGTCAGTGATGCCTCTAGCTCTATGTCTCCAGGAGACCAATCTTGGTCCACAACATTCAAATATCTTAAAACATTATAAAACTTTTAGACGTGATCGCGAACATGCAAATAGACTGTCGGGAGGCGTCGCAATCATCACCCAAAGCGGCGTCCCGGCTCAAGAAATCAAACTGAAAACGAAACTTGAGGCGGTTGCGGTTAGCGTCATCAGCTACAAAACCATAACAATATGTTCCGTATATCTTCCCCCACACATCACATTAACATGCCAAGATCTAGAAGGCCTGATCGATGAACTGCCGGAGCCATTTCTGGTAGTTGGCGATTTTAACGCTCACTCTCCGTTTTGGGGAAGCGAACACTGTGACTCTAGAGGACAAACAATCGAAGATTTTATACTTTCTAATAATGTCTGTCTTTTAAATACGGGAAAAGCCACATATTGCTGTCCAAGCTCAGCAAAAATGAGCTCTCTCGATTTAGCTTTCGCATCACCATTACTTTTTAACGATTTTAAATGGGATGTTTTAAATGACCCCATGGGCAGCGATCACTTACCTACCATCATCAGGCTCTCATCGTCCACTCCAATCATCCCCACAAGGCCACGGCGCTGGAAAATTCAGCTCGCCGACTGGTCACTCTTTACAAAAAGTGCCACTCTGGAAAAGGAATTTTGTGACGACCTTAGCACAGATGAAATTAATGAGAAGTTTACTGAATGCATAATATCGGCCGCAACACTCGCTATACCACAAACAACAGGACTTGCACAAAAGAAACACAAAGTGTGGTGGACAAAAGAATGCACATTAGCAAAAAAACAACAAAAGAAAGCCTGGAGCGCTCTGCGTCGATATCCCACTGCAGAGAACCTACTCACCTTTAAGAAGGCAAAAGCCAGAGCGCGGTATGTGCGAAGAAATGCAGAGAAAACCTCTTGGCAGAAATATGTCTCCTCAATAAATAGTTCAATAACATCAAAGAAAATGTGGGAAAAAGTGCGTAAATTTACTGGTGACCATACCCCTTTCACACTTCCTCTCTTGACAGCACCCGGGACACAAACATCTTTAGAAGAACAGGCCAACATACTGGGCGAGCATTTTGCTGAGATCTCAAGCTCATCCAACTACACAAACACATTTCAGAAACACAAATCAATAGCTGAAAATCAAAAATTTCCATCTGGAGCAGGTGTACATGAGGATTATAACCAGCCTCTCACACTACAAGAATTAAATAAAGTTTTATCTTCTGGAAAAAAGACAGCACCAGGACCAGACAAGGTGCATTACGCTATGCTTGCACATCTCTCCGAGGCTGCTGTAGAGGCACTGTTAAAATTTTTTAATAAAATCTGGATAACTGGCAATATACCTGACGAGTGGAAAAAAGCAGTCATAATACCTTTTCTCAAACCCGGAAAACCACCAACAAGTCCTAGCAGTTACAGACCAATAGCCCTCACCAGCTGCATTGCTAAATCTTTCGAAAGTGTAATAAACATTAGATTGACCTTCATACTTGAATCTCGGCAACTATTAGATACACACCAATGTGGGTTCAAAAAAGCATGCTCGACCACAGATCACCTTGTCCGTCTAGAAAACACCATCCGGGAGGCGTTCATCCACAAGCAGCACTGTATTGGGGTCTTCTTCGACTTGGAGAAGGCCTACGATACTACGTGGAAGTTCGGCATCCTCCGTGACCTAGCAGAGCTAGGTATCCGCGGCAGGATGTTGAACTGCTTGAACGACTTCCTGGCTAACCGCACATTCCGAGTCCGCCTAGGAGCAACTCTCTCCATGACTTTCACCCAAGAGAACGGCGTACCCCAGGGGTGCATTCTAAGCACGACACTCTTCATAGTAAAAATGAATTCCTTAGCTAAAGTAATACCCAAGTCCATAATGTATTCAGTCTATGTAGATGACCTACAAATAGCATGCACGTCCTCCAGCATATCAACCTGTGAGAGACAAATACAAATCACACTAAATAAACTAGGTGCTTGGGCAGACATAAATGGGTTTAAATTTTCTCCTCAAAAAACAGTAGCTGTTCTTTTTTCATTGCGACGAGGCCTACAGGTCGATCCCAATCTATACTTGAATCACACTGCGCTACCAATTAAACTAGAACACAAATTTTTAGGCGTAACTTTCGACAAGAAACTCACATTTCTACCACATATTAACAACCTTAAAAAGAAAGCTTCTCAAGCCCTCAATATATTAAAAGTTCTCTCACGGAAGCGGTGGGGGTCCGATAGAGCAAGCCTTTTACAAATATATCGCTCTCTGGTGCGCTCCAAGCTGGACTACGGGTGCATAGTATATGGTTCGGCAAGAGCATCCTACTTAAAAAGATTAGACCCCATTCATAATCTTGGTCTGCGCCTATCATCCGCAGCATACAGAACATCACCAGTAGTTAGCCTTTACGTTGAAACTAATGAAGCCGCTCTTGAGGATCGAAGAATCGCCCTTACATGCTCATATGTCTTAAAGATCCGTTCTCTTCCGAAACATCTCTGCCATCCAGTTGTAACCAAGTGCCCATCTAAAAGATTATTCATCAACAAACCACATTCTATCAGACCATTACTGCTGCGCTTTGAAGATAAATGTGAAGAGCTAACAGTACTAGATGCCCTACCGAATATTGCACAAAGGAATGAATATTTACCACCATGGTACAGCCTGCCTTCAGTATGTGACCTCACAATGACACATTTAGATAAAAAGCAAACGCCAAATGAGTACATATTACAGGAATTCTTTGCACTACAAGAAAAGTATGGCACTTACATTGAATTTTATACCGACGGCTCAAAAACAGAAAGTCACGTTGGAAGTGCAGTAATCCAAGGAAAAAACAAACAGATAATGCGACTACCAGAATTCGCATCGGTTTTTACTGCTGAGTGTTATGCCATCTTTGTAGCTGTGGAAAAAATAGCAAGAGAGAATATCAAAAATAGCATCATTTACACCGATTCCCTGAGTATGCTCAAAGCACTGCACTCCAGAAATGCTGCTGAACCCATAATAGGTAACATCATACATAGCATTGTTAAAATCACAAAACAAAAACATAACATTAAATTCTGCTGGGTTCCTAGCCATGTTGGAATCGTAGGTAATGCAAAAGCAGATGTATGCGCTGCACAAGCCCGGAATGGCCAAATAAAACAAGTGAGCATACCGCACAGGGATTGCTTAAAGTTTATCAACAGTAAACTCAGAAATAAGTGGCAGGCCGCATGGCAAGATCACGTAAACAACAAATTAAATTCTGTGAAACCAATTTTAGGGGAATGGCAATCATGTAGGCATCAAGAACGTTTTACCGAAGTTATTTTATGTCGGCTCCGCATTGGACACACCCACCTCACGCACAACTTTCTGCTAGCCAAACAAAACAAACCTCTCTGTGAAATGTGTGGCGCTGAACTCGCAGTGAACCACATTTTAATTTCATGCATAAAACTAGAAGAACTAAGAAAGAAATATTTCACAACATTTTACACGGAAAGCATCCCATTACACCCCATGCTACTCTTAGGTGATCGAGCACTGGTTGATATTTCATGTATTTTTAGGTTTCTCAAGGAAGCCAACGTTTTAAACAAACTCTAAGTATTTTTAGAAAGCTTCACCATTAACAAAAACTCTAACCTTGTGTTTGGCGCATCATAGCCTCAGTTGCTTTTGCGCCATAAAAATCAATATAACTAACTAACTAACTTTTACAAATATATCGCTCTCTGGTGCGCTCCAAGCTGGACTACGGGTGCATAGTATATGGTTCGGCAAGAGCATCCTACTTAAAAAGATTAGACCCCATTCATAATCTTGGTCTGCGCCTATCATCTGGAGCATACAGAACATCACCAGTAGCCAGCCTATACGTTGAAACTAATGAGCCCGCTCTTGAGGACCGAAGAATAGCACTAACATGCACATACGTCTTAAAAATCCGTTCTCTTCCGAAACATCTCTGCCATCCAATTGTCACCAAGTGCCCATCTAAAAGATTATTCATCAACAAACCACACTCTATCAGACCATTACTACTGCGCTTTGAAGATAAATGCGAAGAGCTAACAGTGCTAGATGCCCTACCAAATATTGCACAAAGGAATGAATGTTTGCCACCATGGTACAGCCTACCTTCAGTATGTGACTTCACAATGACACATTTAGGTAAAAAGCAAACGCCACATGAGTACATATTACAGGAATTCTTTGCACTACAAGAAAAGTATGACACCTGCATTGAATTTTATACCGATGGCTCAAAAACAGAAAGTCACGTTGGAAGTGCAGTAATCCAGGGAAAAAATAAACAGATAATGCGACTACCAGAATGCGCATCGGTTTTTACTGCTGAGTGTTATGCCATCTTTGTAGCTGTAGAAAAATAGTGAGAGAATATCAAAAATAGCATCATTTACACCGATTCCCTGAGTATGCTTAAAGCACTGCACTCCAGAAATGCAGCTGAACCTATAATAGGAAACATCATACATAGCATAGTTAAAATCACAAAACAAAAACATAACATTAAATTCTGCTGGGTTCCTAGCCATGTTGGAATTTTAGGTAATGAGAAAGCAGATGTATGCGCTGCACAAGCCCGGAATAGCCAAATAAAGCAAGTGAACATACCGCACAGGGATTGTTTAAAATTTATATACAGTAAACTAAAAAAAAAGTGGCAGGCAGCATGGGAAGAGCACGCAAACAACAAATTACATTCTGTTAAGCCCATTTTAGGGGAATGGCAATCATGTAGGCATCAAGAACGTTTTACCGAAGTTATTTTATGTCGGCTCCGCATTGGACACACCCACCTCACGCACAACTTTCTGCTAACCAAACAAAACACACCTCTCTGTGAAATGTGTGGTGCTGAACTCACAGTGAACCACATTTTAATTTCATGTGTCAAACTAGAAGAACTAAGAAAGAAATATTTTACAACATTTTATAGGGAAAGACTTCCATTACACCCCATGCTACTTTTAGGCGATCGTGCACTGGTTGACATCTCATGTATTTTTAGGTTTCTCGAGGAAGCCAGCATTTTAAACAAACTCTAAGTATAGAAAGCTTCACCTTTAACAAAACCTCCAACCTTGTGTTTGGCGCATCATAGCCTCAGTTGCTTTTGCGCCATTAAAATCAATATAACTAACAATATAACTAACCAATGCCATGGCTTCCCAGGTTATCACCAAGGACGGCAGTTACTGTGCCAGTGAGACTAGTTCCTTCTGAACTGCTGCAGCATCCAATGTCTAGCTTCTTTAGGTCATCAAGCAAAGGCACCAGCACCTTTTTCTGTCCTAAGAATGTTAAATCACTCTCTTTGCAAAGCAAGCAAAGTTTGATGGACTCAGCAGTAGTGATGCAAAACTATCGGAAAATTGACTATCGATAGTTTTTTGGAAACTATCGATAGTGTAAAAAAAACTATCGATAGACTATCGAAATTATTATCGATAGTCTACTATCGATAGTCTACTATCGATAGTCTACTATCAATAGTCTACTATCGATAGTCTACTATCGATAGTGTACTATCGATAGCATTACTATCGATAGTATTACTATCGATAGTGTTGCTATCGATAGTACTACTAGCAATAGTACCGCTATCGATAGCAAGACTAGCGATAGTGGAACTGTCGATGGTAAGACTATTGATAGTAACAAGTGTTGGCCAGTGATATAACCAAACATTTGTGATACCTTATTGGTTTGACGGTCTCATGTGGCTTAATGTCCCAAAGAGACTCAAGCTATGAGGGATGCCGTAGTAGAGGTTTCTGGGTAAATTCCGACCAGCTGTGGTTTTTTAACGTGCACTGGGACAGTTCGGAAAAGTACCTGGAGCTGCATCCGATGAAAGAACAAACAGCCCAAGTTGTGCTGGCTTGGTGACGTAACTGCTGCAGAAATGCTTTTCGCATACATGCTTCGCAACTAGAACATTCGAACGCTAGCATTTTATCCAGCAACTTTACGTAGAGAACATCTGCAGAGCTCGGTGATGCTTAAACCGCGAAAACGGGCGAGTCCTGTCAGTTACTCATACCATCACCTCCGTACCACACATTCGGGAAACCAACTTTAGGATGCAGTGGGTACGCGCAGTTGATTTTATTGTATCGATAGTACTATATATAACAAGTAGTATCGATACGGCTATATATAACAAGTAGTATCGATACGGCTATCGATAGTGCTATCAATAGAACTATCGATAGTACTATCAATAGTGCTACTACTACTATCGATAGTCTTTTTTACTATTGATAGTTCGATAGTGGCTCAACTATCGATAGTATCGATAGTACTATCGATAGTCTTGCATCACTACTCAGCAGAGCTCCTTTTCCAGGGATCAACATTTCCGAGCATGAAGTACACCTCCAACAATTATGTTTCCTCTTTGCAGACCCAAGAGCGTTAACAACCTCAAATGCATCCTGAAAAAGTATTATTTTCAATGCATTGGGATGCTCAAATTGAGTGGAATAGATTTGGAAGCCTCACCGTCAGTGAAATCTTTCAACACTGTTGGAGGTAATGGGCTGCTAAGCTGTGAAATTACAGTTAGACTTTCGAGCATCACATCAAGGGTTTTCAGTATAGGAACGTAGTGAAAGGTTGATGTGATACCCTTACTGTTCTTCCCTAAACGAATTGCAACAGGTTCTACCGGGAGTGTCAGGCAGAAATGAGCTGTTGCTTTGTTGGCCGTTCATGGTGGCTGGTCATGTGGTGCAGGTTTTGTGGTGCATTCTTGATGAAGCTTTCTTTGTACGTTGAATGCTCGCACCGTTCTACCACATCCTTCAGTAGGGTGCTCACGTAGTCTGCAGGTAAAAGCAACAAAGTGGGAACCATTCAAGTACACAACAGCAGTATTAGATATGTTTATGCAAGTTGGCCTAATCGTCATCAAGTTGCTAGATAAATAAAACATGCATTCGCATTAACCCAAATGCTAGTGAGTCCTCTGATATTGTTGCAAACCTGTAAGGCTATGTTATAAGGGAATAAATTTTAAATAAAAGCTTTTATAACAGTCATTCCATGCAAAATGTTCCAGATCCCGAAAGCGACCACCTCCGATTATGTTTTTAAAAATTGGACTTGTTGGTGATGGTGCACATGCTATATCAACAAAATATTTTTATTGAAAAAATTTTTTGCACACTTCAGCATTCTTTACAGTTTCCAAAAAGAAGCAAAAGTTGGTCGGAGTAAAAATTTCAAAATAAAATTCAAAACAAGGTGTAATGCTAAATCTTAATTTTAGAATATCTCAATTGTGGTGTTCTGTCATCTGACTTCATTAATGAAGCCATGCAAGAATTTTCTACACTTGGTTCAGTAAAAAAGGCAAAAATGGTGGCGTTCTTTCAGTTTTTTACATAAACAATGTTACTGCCTCAGTCACAATCATTTTGTTTTTGCTTTTCCTGTTGCTGTAGTATTCGGTGTAAATAAGTTAAACTTGTTAAACAATGGTTTTAATGAAAATTGCTCCCGAAGCTTGCAAAAGTGTCTTATTTAGTTACTTTCCAATTCCCCTTCCCTTGTCTGTTTATTTAGTTACTGAAATTCATACCTAAATTAAGAATTAAGGCCCTCCAAATAAAAATACGTGATACTGCTCAAATACACACATACTTGGTTGCGTGTAATGTACAAAATTTTATTTAAGTAAATTCTGTCTCAGGGGAGAAAAAAAATTTTTTGAAATCCACGAGTCTCCTCAGTACATATTGCTAAACTGCCTTCTTCGCTGCAGAACATGCAGTTGCAACCATTTTTCTGGAATGTTGTTTTCTATGCAGTGAATGGCATTAAATATTCCAATCTCATGTCTTTATGTTGGTGCTGCTGCAACCACATTTTACGACAATACATTTGTGTGATGAAAGTTAACCATGACTGCCTTGAGACCGTTGTATTGACTAGAGAGGTTTCAGAGGCAAGACATTGTGCACTATGCTGAGTTGTCGTTCTGTAAGTATAGCAGATCAAGAAATTTTGAGGTACGCAAGAACATGACTCATTGGAACTCTGCGCCAATCATCACATATCTTTTTCAGAGTGAACTGCACTAATGTCATGCTACATCGACGGTTAATGTCCACATTACATTATTGGTGGCCATATTTGGCATCTAGGACATTTCACATGGAATGACCCAGCAATGATGTTACTGGTGGGTTGAGTCATGCATTGTTTGCTTACCATGTGTTGGCTCCTCTTTTAGCGGAGTGACAGTGAAGTGGCCCCTTCTCGCTTTTGAGGTTTTCACCTTCCAGCGCTGCTCACCGTCCGCCGTCTCCACTTGCCCCCTCATGGTGTTCTCGTCGAAGGGCATCACAGCCAGCTGAGTCCTGAGTCAAGAGAAGTGATCAAGACATATGCTCGCATGCTGCATTCTTTTTTTTTTAAGCAGCACAACAGACGACGCGGGACATAGAAGTGGACAGAGACAGCACTAAATTTTTTCTAGGAAAGCAAGCATCAATTTTCGTACAATACTCAAGCTTGCGCACCTGCGCATTGTCATCCTAGAGACGCTTGTCAATGCTGAAAACACTTGAGGCACACATGGATCGCTCTCGTGAATTGCTATCTACTATTGAGCAGCGTAAAAGGCTATAAATGGCAACCTAATACACCTACTACCTTCGCTTATTATGTGAAATGCAGTGATCATTGAGTAAACGACACTTTTGTGTCAACCAAAAACAGTGTTCAACTAGGTTTGTCGATTTCTTTTTTGAACAGTTCAAATGTTACTTGAGCCTTACATCTATACACAGGCCTGTATAGCTTATGTTATGGAAGCCTACTAACTTGCCCTGCCTGCCATTCTATTCCGCATGTCAAAGCTGGTGTACCTTGCTTGCATCCCTTCTTCCGAGAAAGCATTAGCCTTGGGAGCAAACTGGTTCAGCAGGCTGTGGAATGACCCCAAAGAAACCGTCTGGACATCCGGGGACAGCTGACGAATGTCACGCAGCAGCGACGGGGAGGCGACAGTTTTTTTCACTGCCTGGAATTCCTTTGAATCTGGAAGGAATGGACAAGCCAAATCAGCATTTCATTACTGCAGCCTAGAATGCAACATTGACTAAGCATTCAAGAAACAGCATTCAACAGTAGCTCTTACTTGGTCTCATCCACTCTCGGTTTTCTAGTGGACCATGGACGCATTCTTTGTACAGCCCCTCGTGGCCAGCACGGTGGTTGCAGATGTGGTTGAGCAGGCTCATCCACATGCTGACCACCAAGTCCCCGTTCCCCATGCCCATAGCGGCCACCCAGTACAGGTGGTTGATGATGCCATCAATCCACCCTTCGATTGTTCTGTGCTTTCGGCTGCAGGCCCACAGCTTTTTCATGAGGCCTAAAACAAGTGGAGTAATGTCAGGTTTCCAAAGCCTCACAAAGCCCTCTAACAGTAATGCAATAGCAGGGTGTCAATTACTTACCTTTGGCAACATGCCATACATCAAACCAGTGTTTTATTCCTGGCTTTTCCATTCTGCAGAAACGCCTGACACCAGGATGCCGGTCTGAAGATGGATAGCAAGAACAGGCAAGGCAGTGTGATTGCTCAGAAAGGAATTCTCTGACGGGACCAGCTGAACATTGTGGGTTTCTAAGTGGACACAGGCCACCACCCACCGCGGGTTCGAGCTTCGCGCGAGCCAAGGGCCCCGATCAGCCGTCACCACACACACACTGGGACACCGTTGCAGTGCACTCAACCTCCGCTGGGAGGAGAGCGATTCGCCGCATAGAAATAGGCCTCCAAGTTCACAAAGGAGACGTTTATTCACATCGTCCTCCAGCTGATACACACACACTCAATAGTCACCCCGTCCCGGGGGCGCGCAAGGAGCAAGGCTCTGCTGCGCGCACGAAGCGACTCGAGTAATGCGCACCGCTAGCACGCCGCTGCAGGAGAATGTCCCCGCGGCAATGCTGTGATCTCTCTCTCTCGTGTCGACCGTTGGGCCGGTTGCGAGAGAGAGTGGGCATTCAACGCAAGGTATGCCGGTCAGAGGTCGCTGGACCCCGCTGGACAGGCTCGAGCCGCTGCAGGTCAGAGGACACGTGCGGGCGAGCTCGAGTAAGCACTGGTCCGAACGGCAAAGGCCGGCACGGACAAACAGTAACGTACGCACCTTACGCTGTCTCGGAGGGATCCCTCTCTGGGCCCCGCTCGGACGGTCGCGGCGCGGCCGCCCCAAAGCGGGTCCCGTATTCCCGCCAAAAGGCGCCAATGGCAAAGGCCCTTGGGGAGCCGGGGCGGAGCTGTGGCTAAATGACAGTGATTAGTCACCCAGCCGCCTCTCCACCGCCTGAGGCGGGAGCAAGGGAAAGAGGAGAAACAACGCAGGAGGCCGGCAGAGCCGCGCAAAGGCGACGGCGGGAAGCCAGGATTCCCACAACATCACAGCAACAAAACAGAAGAGGTTGTCTTTGTATAAACTGTAAATTGTGGAGTGAACGTTGCGAAGCGATGCATAGGCTATGGGGATGTCGCAAGGAAGTGCTCCCGATTTTAACTTAGACCACTTGGGCTTCTTTAATGTGTGTTGATACTGCACAACAAACAGATGTTTGTGTGTTTTGCCTGCATCAGATAATGACCACCACAGCCAGGATCAAACCCAGAACACTGGCATTAGTAGCCAAATACTGAGCCACTGTAGCAAGTTGAGGGTGTCCTGAGTTTGAAGATGTTTTTAAGTAGTGCTATGTTTCTGATTCTGGCATTATGCTCTGATTATACCACAACTGCAATGAGATGGCTAACAAAACTAAAATGGTAAAAATAAACGGCCGCCATGCCAGAAGCTTAGTACTGAAATCAGCTTACAACAACAGCTTAGTAGCAGATATCTCAGCATAGTCCCAATGCTGTTCATTGAGATGTGACAAGTACAGTGGGACAGAATGCTCTATTGCTCTATGCTTTCACAATGCATGTTTCACCCAAGCTCCAAATGGCTTTTCATGTCATGTCAGTGTATAGCAGCCTAGTGTGTTACCTGTTGTCAGTGAACAGATGGCGACGCCTGCATTTTCAAGCCTCTCCAGGCACTTCCTCAGCCCCTCTTTTTCCATAGCCACGCTGTTCGGCACTGCTTCAGACTGCAAAGGAAACAAATAATTACATTATGACGCTTTTTGTGTCTCTAACATTCAACAATAAACTTTTACAATACCTTGTGTTTGGCGCATGATGGCCTCAGTTGCCTATGTGCCATAAAACACAACAAAAACACAACACATTATTTACACCACAAGATTCCTGCATGCAAGGCAGACGCTCTATTCTTATGGCAATGCTGCACAATTATTGCATTATGCATTGTATTTGTAGGTAATAAGAACACACCTCTTTCACCACAACCTGCTCGGAGCGGACAATTTTGCCGACTTGCACAGCCAACAGGCTGTAGGTCGGGTACTTGGTGCTGTACCCAGGGCGAGTCGCAGCGACCATCACCGGCCAGGTCAAGCTGCGCCCATTTCAGTTCAATTGCCAGCATGGCCTGCTGCTCCTGAAAAAGCTGCAGGCAAGACAACAATCGTTCCTTATCCTTCAATTATTAGGCAGATTACTTGTTAGAAATGTATGGCAGCTATGTTTTCTGTCTTAAGAAGTTCATATTTTAGTGCTTAACAGTCATGGCTACAAATGGTAGCTGCAAGGACTGGAGCAAATATTTGTCTGTTTAAATAAATACCAACATATTAATCTCTAAATTCCTTCAATAGAACAAGCTTTTGGATCGTCATAACAATGACAGTGGCATTGTAGGAATGCAAAAAACACTGCAATGTTAGAACCGTACAAGTGCAAGCTTATGTTCACAGTGTTACATTTTCTGATGCAGACAATGGTCCGCCTTACTGAGTTTAAATGCATAGTGGAACCTGGATATGTGATGGCTCACTTGCTGCTGTACCTAATGGAGCCCTGCGTTTACAGACTCTTAGTATTAACTGCTTCAATGTAGTAACGCACACAATTTTGAAAAGTAAGATTGCACCATGCTAATTCCTGCATGGCAACAAACTCATGTAAGATTTTCTGAAGAAACGCCTACAGTATTGCAGAGTGATCCACCATTTTTCCTGTGTTGCCTTTCCCTGATGAAATTGTTTGCAGCTGCAGTGTTTATGAAGCTGTTCAGGGCATGCTCATACGAAAGCATGCAGCCGTACCTCATTTACGGCAGGCAGCAAGTAGCCACGCTGGTAATTATAAAAGGTGCGCTCGCTGATGGTCTGGATGCTTATCGACTCGAAGCAGCGCAATGCTGCAGCCACTGGGCAGCCCGAAATGAGAAGAGCTGCAGCGATGAGGAGGTTGCCAGCCGCATTGTCACCCACAGATGGCTGGCTGTTCCACGTGTACTCATGCCTCTGTGCACATGCCATGCGCACCCTGAGCAGAGTGCCCACGACAGTGAATTCACTGCGATACGGTTGGCAGCAGGTGCCCACCAGCTCCCGAAGGCACCTCTCAAAAACAATGAGCTTTCGTTCGTTTTCAAGAGGCATTTCTGCATGGTCACTGAAATAAAGAGCATTTGATTACACTCCTGTTCTTGTTCACTCATCTCAAATTATTGACTTGCAAAATGAAAAGGTGGCTCTATTATTGCCTCGCTCTATTCCTGAGGTTTTCACAGCAGTGCAAAATGAATATCGTCAGAATACAAGAACTCATGGTGACTTTTGCACTGGATACATGTTGCACAACAACAAAGCAAAAAAGTGTAAGGATGTGGCCAAGCTCAAAAATGCCTGCAAACCGTAATTATATATATTCAAGCCCTGCTAGTAGTTTTCGTAATGCAGTTAAATGTCAACACAATTAGTGTAGTCATCCGGGCTGTCGGCTTCAGCCTCAGCTTCATCAATCCCACACCTCGCCACCGCATGAACTCGGGGTTGTAGTTATAGTCGTAAGGCGTGAAATGCCGGCCACAGACACGGAGGTTCTTGCGTTTGTCGGACTGCAGCAATCCGATGCGCTGGAGCCAGACAGCTCGCTCGCTTCCATCTTTCGGCAGGTAGTGCCGAAGGGCAATATCTTGCCGGTCCCTGGCTTTGCAATCAATGACACAGCACGGCCGATTCATTTCGATTGCGCATGTGGCGGAGGTCACGAAAGAAATCAGTAGCGCGCTGACTGAATCACACCTCGATTCGATTCGACGGCTACACCGGCGGAGTGACACAAGCGGTACGAGCAGACAACAACAATGTAAACCGGAAGTGCAGTACTAATTTCTGACACCGAACGCACAATAACCGCGTAAACATGCATATAAACGACAACTCTCCTTGCTGAAATGCGAAATGTTTCCGAAAAGAGTAAGAGTGTGAAGTGTCTAGAGCTTCTAGTTTGTTAAATGCGTGATTTCACATTGGCACCACGAACCAATCATAGCCCAGCGCTTGTGACGTAAAAAGTACAAAACTGACGTAATGAGTACGGATTCGGGCGGAAGTTCCCCGCTGCTGGTCGGCACGAGGCTCGGGAGCGGTAGCTTTTGAAAATGTATTATAAATTATCCACTCGCTTTTGATGTATTGTACGCGGCATGAAGGTCAGTGGCCTACGCTCTACATAATGCAAGTATATTTTTGCCAACCTCAGATACCCCTTTCTGGGACCCTTTAACAAGGTTTGGGTATCGGGGAAAATACACGAGGCCTGGAGAAAAGCCAATATTGTACCATTTCTTAAACTTGGGAAACCTCCAACCTCTCCTAGCAGTTATAGACCCATAGCCCTGACCAGTTGCCTCGTGAAATCTTTTGAAAGTGTCCTTAATTACGATTAACTTTTGTCCTTCAATCCCGTGAACTTCTTGACAGCCATCAGTGTGGTTTTAAAAAGGGATGCTCCACTGCAGACCACCTAGTACGTCTTGAAGATACTATCGAGAAGCTTCTGTACATAAACAACACTGTCTGGCTGTATTTTTCGATTTAGAAAAGGCATATGACACAGCGTGGAGGTTCGGGATTCTTCAAGACCTTGCAGAGCTTGGCATCTGAGGCAGAATGTTAAACTGCCTAAAAGACTTCTTATGTAAACGTTCATTCCATGTACGCCTAGGTGCAACCCTTTCAAAGAACTTCGTCCAGGAGAATGGGGTACCACAGGGGTGAAGAAACATGCGGGAACAGAGGAAACAGCTGTGAGAAGCTGGAGGATAAGCCAGTAAGTGGCCGCAGCGGAGCACGAACGCCGAAGGAAGGAACGAAAAGCCAAAGAAGGACACGCGGAAACAACGTGTCTAGAATTTCTGCTAAATTCAGCGTAAGGCAGACTTTAGAAACGATCCTTGTGCTGATCGGCACATTGCTTCGGCTGCTTTCCTGCCGCATTGTCGAATTCGGGAAGGTGACCAAGAGTGTGTTCACACCCGTTCTTATCGTGAGCCTCTGCGTTCTGGTGCAAGTGCCTTGGAACCTGTTGATTGTCTTGTTCGCAGGTGCATGCCGCCCCGAGACCTTTTTGTATGTGTGGGATTTGAAAGAATTTCCCAGGGCGGAAAGGCTTGAGGCAAACATTGACAGAGCGAAAGAGTCGCGTTGGAAAGAGAGCCAGGAGTGCTCCCAAATTCTGGAACAGGGCCAGTCTGTTCGGCGTGAACTCAGTAAGACGAAATTCGGAGTATAGGCGAAAGTGTGCCTTCTACTTGTTAGCTCCATGTTTGCAATATTGTGTTAATGTACTGCCCAATCGCGGTGTGTTTTTATGTGCATTGCGAACATTGCATTGAGTTTCGTATGTGGAAACATCATTGTATTGATGTATGTATTTTCGCATTCGCCATCTAGTTTGTGAGCGCATGCATGTGCGCGCGAATTTTACCGCCGAACTGCGGCGTGTTTTGAAGTGCATTGTGAACATTGCATTTTGTTATGTATTTGGAAAAGTATTGCATTGATGTATCTATTTTGGCATTCGCCATCGAGTTTGAGAGCGCATGCATGTCTGCGCGAATTTTGTGATTTGTGAATATTGTTACACAATATTCTTAAAGGAAGGGGCAGTGTCACAAAATTCGGCGCATTTTTGAAACAAAGAAAAACACCGCCGCGCGCACGGCGTCTCGCCGGCGCGAGCCGAACGGGGGAGAAGGAAAACCCTCTCTGAGCGCGTGGCTCTCTCTCCCCTCCACCGCTCACCGACACGGTGTGCGCCAAGGGAATGAGTCATCCATGCCGAAGATTTCTCTGGAACATCCGAGTCGCTTCTACAGCTGACGGGGAGGAAAGGGCGTAGCCTTGCGTGCACTGAGAACGTCCCCGTCGGCGGCGGCGCCACGCCAGAACTAGCCAGAACCTTCGCGAAAGGAGACTTTAACCAATGACGACGCGCGGCCAGCGAGAGAAAGGAAGGGAAACTACACGGGAGATGCTGCGTGTATGTGCGCGCCTACTTTGGTGCGTAGAACAAACAGACGTGAGAGCGAGCCTGTAAAAGAAGGACGTTGACCGCTGTCAAGTCAGTCCGGACCGCCATTTAAGCTTCATCGAAGCGCGCTCGTTCGACTCCCGGGAAAACACCACTCGGCCAGCATCGGACCAACGAGGCAACGGTCGCCAGTCTGCGGGACGGCATCGTCGTGGAACTCTGGTCGTCGGACTGCCACAGTGCCCGGTGAACAAATTGTGTTTTGTTTGTTTACCTCTCTCTCTTGTGTTAGCGCACTTTAGGTGTAATATTGCCTTTGTGTTTGTATTCTCTTTCTCGAGTTTGAATTTGCACGAGTTGCATTGTTTTGTTAATCACTTTGTATGTTTTTGTGCTAGTGATTGTGAAATCCTCTGTATCGTCTCTTTGCTGTATAAACTTTGTTTTGTTTGTGAACCTTTGGCTCCGACCCATTCTCTGGCTTGCGACCGGCGAAAGCTGGGCACCAAACGCCCAAAAAACTCTTGTCACTTGGTAGCTGGTCTCCGCTGAGCTGCCACGCTTAGTCGAGGGCATCTCCTTTGAGTCCGAGACCGCTACCCCCACACGCTCTAAGGGTGTCTGGGAGCTTCCCACGTAAGAGTGCGTGAAGTGTGGGTGACAGAGAGGCCTTTGCCTTGCAGTGGGCGTAGTCAGGCTGATGATGATGATGTATGTAGATGACCTCCAGATAGCCTGCACATCCTCCAACATATTAACATGTAAAAGACAAATACAGTTAACAATAAACTGGCAACATGGACAGACAGAAATAGTTTCCGGTTTTCTCCACAGAAAACAGTGGCCATTTTTTTCTCGCTCAAACGAGGTTTACACGCAGATTCCACCCTACACCTGAATGAAATATAGTTACCCGTAAAAAACGAGCATAAATTTCTAGGCGTAACATTCGACAGAAAACTCACTTTCTTGCCTCACATAAACACATTAAAAAAGGAAGCCTCCCGATCCCCTAATATACTTAAAGTACTCTCCCGAAAGCACTGGGGTTCCGATAGGTCATGTCTTTTGCAAATTTATCGCTCTGTAGTGCGCTCCTTCCTGGATTACGGATGTGTAGTATATGGGTCAGCGAGACCATCATACTTGAAACGACTGGACTCGGTATATAATTTAGGTTTGCGTCTTTCCATTGGTGCATACAGGACTTCGCCCATAAATAGTCTTTATGTGGAAGCTAATGAACCATCACTTACAGACAGAAGAACGATGGTTACGTGTTCATATATTTTAAAAATCTGTTCAGTACCTAAACACATCTGTTACCAAATAGTCGCAAAGTGCCCATCAGAACACTGTTTAATAACAAACTGCAGACTACTAGGCCACTGCCCTTGCGTTTCGAAGAGATGTGCGAAAACTTTGGCATACTAGGCACATTACCTGGCATTGCTCTAAGACTAGATCCATTACCACCATGGTACCTTTTTCCTTCCATCTGCGATTTCACTCTTACAAAGTTCCATAAAAAAGAAACCCCACAGCAGCATATAATACAAGAATTTTTCGCACTCGAGAAAAAATACAGTACTTTTACACCTTTTTATACAGATGTTTACATTGGCAGCGCAGTGGTACAGGAGAATTGGAATCAAATAGTAAGGCTTCTGCAATGTGCATCAATCTTCACTTCCGAATGTTACACCGTCTGTGTAGCCACTCAGCAAATAGTAAACAAGAAGCTCACGAACAGTATTATTTACACAGACTCACTAAGTTTACTTACTGCGCTTCACTCTAGGAATTCAATCACTCCACTACTTGGTAGCATCATACATAACATAGTAATAGCCACAGGTCAAGGACAGAAAATTATACTCTACTGGGTCCCGAGTCATGTCGGAATAAAAGGAAATGAGGGCAGATTTCTGCGCTGCTCAAGCTCGGGGCTATGAAATAGAAAAAGTAAATAGGCCTTTTATAGATTGCGGGAACTTAATACACTGTAAATTAAAAGAAAAATGGCAGTCATCTTGGAACAATTAGGTAAATAAACTACACTTAGTAAAGCCAGTTTTAGGTGAGTGGCAGTCCTGCACCCACCAGGAACGTTTCAAAGAAGTGGTTATCTGTCGTCTTCGTATAGGGGACATGCATGTAACATAATTTCCTACTAACAAAAGAAGACAAGCCACAATGTGAATTATGCGAAGATGAGTTCAAAATAAACCATGTTTTATTTTCATGCAGAAATCTAGAAAGACTGAGGAAAGAGCATTTTACAGTTTTTTATAGCGAACAGATACCATTCCATCCAACTGTGCTTTTAGGCGGACATGCACTTGTTGACATTTCAGAGGTTTTTAAGTTTTTAAACATAGCAGGTGTTTTATTTGATTGATTGGGAGCCTCGACATCCTTGCGCAGCCAAGGATGATTGCAGAGGTTACCTGACCTTCTTTGAAGATTTTACCATAAGTCACTTGTAAAATTTTTTCTTATATTTTTACTAGGTTGAATGAAATAACTTTTTAGGCCCATTACACCACCGTTGATTTACACTTTTGTACAACTTCCTATATAAAAATTTTTTCTACCCTGAGCTTGGCGCATGATAGTCTTAGCCGCTTATGTGCCATTAAACGTAACACAACACAATCTACAGTCATCAAACTTTGCGTCGGGGTTACCTGATTAGTTGCCGCGTTATTCGTGGAAGACAGCGTTACACCGGACGTGACCTTGGCCGCGAGTATGAGCCATTAAAGGCTTTCACCTTAAACAGGCTGGTTTAAAGGAATGGACATTGGAAAGTAGAGGTGTGGTATAGGCTGCGATCCACACGGCCTTTGGTACCAACAATGGCGAGAAAAGAGGCAATGCTGCACCGGCGGCTGGAGATGCGAACTTTAGCTGAAAGACGACATCATGCGGAAAGGCCCCCGCTGCCCAGCGTTGGGAGCTCGCATGAAACAATAGGTATTGTGTTTGAGCACCAGATGCGTGGGCTGTTCCCTCAGAAGAGGAAGAGGTGCCATAGTGGAGGTCTCTAATTTTGACCACCTGGGGATTTTTAACGTGAACTAACATCGCACAGCACACAGGCACCTTTTGCGTTCTGCCTCCATCGAAACACGGCCGCTGCGGTCTGGTTCGAACCCGGGTACTCTGGCTGGATAGATGAGCGCCTTAAACCCCGGGAAGCTTCATGCTCGCATATACGCGTCAGCCATGTTAATGAAGGGATTTGGCGGACGCTCGATGTTCATTAAATATGTAACTGTTACGACTCAGCAAACCACAAACCTCTTGGAGATGTCCGGATTAAGCCTAAAAGTTTACATACCGAGGCATAACCTCTGAAACGTCTTATTCACCAACCTTTCTTTGTGGAAAAGCTGAAGATGTGCCCACGATATTATATCTGCCTTAACCTAGACACCTAGGAGATATTACACGTCCTGGGAATGTAAGCGAGATATAATTTAAGAATTCCACATTTTTCAGTCATTGGATATTTCGTGTTGCCTTACTGCATTTAAAGTTGGAAATTGCTTTTTGACTACAAATTGGAGGAATGGCCAGCGCTGCCTGTGTTTTTGTGTGTGTTTTCGTGTTCACTCCACAGTAACATTATCCTACCTAAAAAGAAGAAAAAAATATTGGAAGTAGTAAGGACAAATCTGAATGCACACCCATCAGGTTTCTGACTCAACTGTATGCAGTTGGTTTAAAATGCCAGTCACTTTGGTCAGGATTCGCGTCGTTATTTCATTACTATTCTTACTTTCAATTTGTACCTTGTGCAACAGCCAACGCAAGCTGTCTCAGCCACACTGCAAAAACTTTTTTAATCAGCAGCTAGGGCTATAATCATTTTTCTAATTAGGCGTGTTTTATTCAGCTTACCTAACTATTTAAAGTACGAAAACTGGTTCAATTCTTGGGAGGTAATTTTTCTCAAAATTATGTTAAATCTGCTAGTTGCGCTAGCATTGATAACTAACTACTGGAATGCTGAACTGAGGAAAGGGTTGGCATCCGTTTACTACAAAGTTTTCATGCCATGCTAATGGTTTTAACAGTATGTCTACTGTGAGCCACGATAAAAAGTGCTAGATTCTGACAAAACCACGAATATCCGGGACAGACCGCACATTGGGGCATTTCACTCCGTGTGGGGCCACTCCACCCTTTGAATTGAATAGACCTGTCCACAAATTCCGCCGCGCCACCAAGCGGCCGCGCGAAGCACTCTGGGAAAACGGAGCGCCGCGGCGCCGCGCTCGCGTCTTTTCGTCCGTCTCTCCGACTGCGCCTGCTCACCGGAGAGCCTTCCTCTGCCATCTCGTCGCCATCGCTGTTTCTTATACCTGTGCTACATGGGAACGTTCGAATGACATCTGAGTCGAATGACATTCGAGAACTGGAATGACATTCGGACTCGACGGACGCGCGCGGACGAAGCCTTCCAAGCGCATTCGAAAGCCTCAGTTCGTTTTCAGTGTACAACGATGACGACGGCGGTGGTCACACTGCTCCGACAACGACACTATCACGGTCAACAGCAGCATGTGATTGTAGTGAAATATCTAGTTTACTATAATATGATTGCAGTGGGATGGGACACGCTTTTCAGGCCAACGACACCGACGAATCCGATCGGCGGACGGTCAGCCTTGTCGGCAGCTGAGCGAAAGCACGGTGATGAGGCGGCGGTGCAAATATGTTCGCGCTTCTAAATGAGCGAAACGAACGGCCATATTTCACATGTGCAAACCTGAACAGTCACCAGCGATAAACGCTCGCCAAATTAATTTCAGTCGACGATGACTCCCTTCCCTTCCGCGACGACTAGGCCTAGCGAGTCCGTAGGATATGATCTGTGATTGCGGCGGTCGTGATGAGCGAATCACTAGCTTTAGTGAATGAAAATGGTCACCGAGTGTAGCTTTGGCAATAGTGACCTGAAATTAATTATTGCTTACATCGCTGGGCACGCATATGATGAACGTGAAACGCCGGTGTGACCGAGACTGCCGAGCCGTGCTTTACGGCCAGCAGCAGTCGTCGCCGTCGCTAGCTTGTGGATTACAAGTTAGGCCGTTTCAATTAAAGCGAACGGTCGCCAAACATACTTCTGGATATAGTAGTTTAAAATAAAGTACTGGTCAGGTCGGAGGAAGCCGGGACAAAAAACGAGAAGCGCCGGTCCTGCGCGATGTCAACAGCCCGCGGTTGTTAAGTGTTTCTCAGGCGTGCGATCGCATCATCGCTTCCCACACATTATCGCACTGCGTAAACAAGCACCGCTACAGCCGGTAAAAAAGAAAACAGGTTGATTAATAGAACTAAAGCGCCGATTGCGTTTTATGTCATGAGAACGAGTACTAACTGTTCGTACGCAGCCATGTAAACAACAGTATGAGTGCAGTTGTCCTCATCGGCGCACTCCTGGGTAAATTTCATGCTGACGCGGTAAATGTTCACTGCTGTAATATATAATCTTCAAGCACTCCCTTAGACAGAACACGAGCTATTTGCTAATCATAACACAGTCGGTTGACACAGTAAGCGTCACACAGTCGGATGTTGCGTTCCGCGGCCACGGATCACCAGCCGAGCACCAGCAGACGCTAAGACCGGCGTTATCCCAATGCATGTATACACAGAGCCCTCGCCGCTCATGTGCCCATGGTGGTGGCGAATAACTTTATTCATTAAAGCCCCCTCCCCCCCCCCCCCAAAAAAAAAACGAAAATTCTGCAGCACCATTACGGGCGGCCTTCAGGCTGCCGGTTGTGGCGTCCTGGCCGTACCTAGTCGCGACGCCCTCTGCCCCGGTCACCAGCCGAAGTTGGAGATTCGCATGTGCCCATTGCTCTGCGTAATCACAGCAGGCGTCCGTTCCGCATACACTCGGTGTGGAAAGATCGTGGAGAGACGATCCATGTATCCCTTGCGCCCGCTAGTGTTGAAATGCGTACCACATATTTTGTGGTGTTTCGAAGGCTTCCACAAGGTAAATCGCCCTTGCGAACCTTGCCGATTTATCCTGCGCATCCATTCTAGCTTCAGCTTCTTGCCCTTGGGGAATACGTGGTATGAAATGTTGATGTCCTTTCTCGTGTTGTTACTACAGCCGGGCACGCAGCACCTTTGACCGCCACCGCGATTCTAATCTGCAGACATGTCGAATGTCTAAAAAAATCCCCACATAATTGCAGAAAGACTAAGAGATAACCACCACAGCAGTGCGCTGCAACATTTACAACGCGCGTGAGAAGACGCACAACGCCTGAACACGGCGGGACAACACAGCAACACGCTTGACAGCAGACGACGAGAGCGGCGACCGCTCCTTTCTCCCATCATGCTTTGCGCGGATCCGCTAGGGGATGCCGCGGCGCTGCAATTTTTGGAAAGGTCTATTGGCTGCACATAATGATACAAAGAGAAAACAAGAGCCCTCAGATTCCCCCGACCTTTCTACTTAAACACAGAGCAGCAAGATACTTTTGAAACAGATGTCTGTCCGCTTTATGTTGTGGGCAATTCCTCTGCGCGGGGACGCACAGGCAGTCACTCGAGGCAGGACTTTGTACAAAGGGTTTATTCTCACATCAGGGGGGGCCGGTCGTCGTCGTGGCAGCTGGGTCAGGTGGTCCTTTCGCAGGGCTGGTCCAAGAGCGAGAGGCCGCGAGCCTCTCCGGTCTCGCCTTATAAAGGCTTTCTCCCAGCCTCGCTCCCCCCGCCCCCCCACTCGGGAAGAAGGGGTCCGAGGCTACCCGCGGTGAGCGGCGCGAGATTTGACTTGCCCGCGAGCAGACCCTACATCTCCCCCCCCTCAAACGTCCGTCCCGGGGTCCGCCAGCAGGCGTTCGATGACCTCCGGGTCCGGGTCCATAGAGTCGTCGCAGGGGGGAGGGGTGCTCGCCGGGGGGCCGCTCACCGCTGGCTGGACGGGCTCCTCACGAGCCGCCTGGGGGGGCGAGGCGCCTGGCTCCGCTGGGTGCCCTGCCGGCAGCGCCCTCCAAAGCTCCTCGGCCGCCGGGGACAGCAGGTCTGGGCGGCTGGACTGGAGGATGCGGAGGGCCGCCTCCTCCGGGCTGCCCCTCTGCAGTGGCGCAGCGGGGGAAGGCGCTGCAGCCGCCAACAGCTTTTCCGCCGCCTCCCTGCGCGCTCTATGCAGCGCACCGGCCTCGTGGCGGGGCCGGTGCACAACAAGTGTGCCGCAGAGGGAACACAGGCCGGCCCGCTCCTCGTCACTAAACACGGCCGGGGGCTCCTGGTCCCTCTCCTCCAGGGTCAGGCCGCGGAAAGGCAGCGGCACTTCCTGGAGGTCACCGCCGCGAAGGGGCTGCGCCTGGTCCCGCCACCTGGACCGCGCGCAGTAAGAGATGGCCGCTCCGTTGGCGACCGTGGTCCAGGTGGCCACGTGCCGCAGGACCCTGGGCCGCTTGGGTTGCGGCTGCTCGGCGGCCGAAGCGCCGGCTGGGTGCTGAGGGGGGCCCTGCGCCTGGTCGTCACTGGCCCTCTTGCGTTGTCCTGCACCACTGGGAGGTTCTCTCCAGTGGGCAGGCGCGCGGTTAGACTGGCGGTGGGGGCCACCGCGGCCGTGGAACCGGCGCCACTCGCGTGGACCCTGCCGCCGGCCGGGTGGCGCGCCTTGATGGCGGCCACCGTTCGACGGTGGTCTGCCATCCCTTCCGGAGTCCGAGCCCCGGGTGTCGGACCGCTGGAGCTTCCTAGAAGGCATATTGAGAGGGCGAGAGCATTGCGAGTGATAATTGATCGAGAGACACGGGTGCTACCTGGTCCTCAGGTTGTAGCGTCGGTTGCGAACCGCACCGCTACCTGCTCGTCCTCCCGGGGGTGAGATCGCCGCATCGCGCTGATTTTCCACCGCTTCGCAGCCATCGTCCTTGCGAAGGTGGAAAGCCTTCAAATCAGCGACATGCACCGGACCGGCGGTTTCGCCGTTTGTCAACAACCGCAACTGGTAGGTGAGCGGCGTAGTCCGTGCTGTAACTTCGTACGGCCCAGCCCACTTGTGCGCTAGCGACGCGGCGAAACCGCGCGCTGCGTTACTAAGTGGGTGCGTTCTCTTGAGTACTAAGTCGCCCGTGTTGAAAACGACGTGACGGCGACCTTTGTTGTACTGATCCGCCTGCTCCATGCGCGCCACATCGAGGTTTTCGCGGGCTGCTCGCTGCGCTGCCTCCAGGCGCTCCCGGAGCCTTGCCGCGTACTGCGAAAGCGGAGGGGGCGCAGGCCCCGCCGCGTCGAGTAGGGCATTCTCTAGCGGAAAAGCGATCTCTCTCCCAAAATTCAAGTAAGCGGGTGTAATACCCACTGACCTGTTCACGGTTGTCCTTGTAGAGAACGCCAGTTCGGACAGCCGCGCGTCCCAATCTCTGTGCTGCTCGGTCGTCGCGACCAGCATGCTCTTCAGATTTCGATTCACCCGCTCGGTTATGTTGCTCTGAGCGTGGTAGGGACTCGTTCTCCTGTGGCGGATTTGAAGCGCCCGACAGGAGTCTACAAAGACTTTGCTTGTGAAATACGAAGCATTGTCTGTAATCAGGTCGGAAGGGAAACCGAAACGAGTGAAAGTCTCAAGAACTCTAGTTTGGGCTAGTTGGTTCATGATTCAACAGGAAAATGGCGCAAAAGACGTGGACAAAAGAGACAAACACTGGTCCTGGCGCTGGTCCTGTCGTGTTTGTTTCTTTTGTCCACGTCTTTTGCGCCATTTTCCTGTTGAAAGTCTCCAACAGTTTTTCCCAAATTCGTTCCGACACAAGCTTCCTAAGGGGGAAAACCTCAACCCACTTGGAATAGTGGTCCGTTATTACCAGGATGAATTGGTTTCCGCGCGCGGACCGAGGGAGGGGTCCCATGATATCGCACGCGACCACTTGCCACGGGTAGTTGCTAACTACCGCCTTCATCATGCCAGCGGGCTTGCCCGCCCGAGGCTTGGCTACCTGGCATACCGGGCAGGTACGGGCGTATCCCAGCACATCCTTTCTCATGCCTGGCCAGGTCGCGACACGGCATAACTTGTCGTAAGTCTTACTGCCGCTGCCATGGCCTGCCAGCGCTGAGTCATGGAAGTACTGCAGGAACCGTTTCCGCAACCTTCTCGGGACCACGACTCGGAAAGGGGATGCTATCGCCTCTTCCTCGTCAAGTTGGGGGATGTAGCGGAGCAGCAAGCCATCATCGCCCAGCAGATACGCGTCGTACTTGCCCTCAGCGTTCCCGGTGCAAGCTGCGCTGCTCGCAAGCTCCTTCAGCACCCGCTGGCAAAGACCGTCTGCTTTCTGGGCCTCGATCAGCTCTTCTCTACTGACCGCTACTCCCCAAGACAGATTTCTTTCTGCCTCGCTCCTAGGCAGGCGAGCGGTCGCCGCCACGAGCTGCTGTGTTTCCCTTCCGTCACAGCACCGTGCGGGACCTTTGTCCGTCTCCTCTCTCTCCAAACCGGGCGCGACACTCCCGTCTGCCCTCTCTTCCTCTCCAACAGCGGTGACGCCGCTTTTTACAAAGCTGGGCTGCGCCTCTGAAGCGCTTCCGCCAGCATTCCATGGTGCGCGCGATAAAGCATCGGCCACCTTGTTCAAGCTGCCCCGGCGGTACTCGATGGCGTACGCGTAACGTTGCAACGTCAGCGCCCATCTCGCGAGTCTGCCTGCGGGGTTCTTGAGCCTCTTTAACCAAGACAATGCCTGATGATCTGTC
This sequence comes from Amblyomma mixtum, assembly GCF_055824585.1. Classification (NCBI taxonomy): domain Eukaryota; kingdom Metazoa; phylum Arthropoda; class Arachnida; order Ixodida; family Ixodidae; genus Amblyomma; species Amblyomma mixtum. Next base: position 106,382,090 of record NC_143019.1, on the reverse strand, counting down.
TGCACGGTGAAGACCGCTCCGTCTAGGTACATGTCGAACTTCGACAATGCGAACATGATCGCCAGGCATTCTTTTTCGGTCACGGAGTAATTCCGCTCCGCCGATGTGAGCGTGCGACTAGCGAACGCGACAGGGCGCAGTTTGCCCTCGTGTTCCTGTAACAAAACAGCTCCAACACCGTAGTCACTAGCGTCTGTCTGCAAGACAAACTGCTTGTTCAGGTCGGGGAGGCGCAGACTAGCGGTATTCGCTATCGCGCGAGCCAAGGCAACAAATGCGTCACTCTGTTCCTTGCCCCAGACCCACTTCGAGCCTTTACGCAACAGCAGGTTCAGCGGCCTTGCAAGCTCCGAACAGCGCGGGATGAATTGCCTGTAGAACGCAACCATCCCCAAAAACCTCTGCAAGCTTTTCACATCCATGGAAGAAGGGGAAGAAGGGGTCCGAGGCTACCCGCGGTGAGCGGCGCGAGATTTGACTTGCCCGCGAGCAGACCCTACAATGTGTAGCAAGCAAAGCTGCCAGCATGTGGCTTTTCCCAGAACTAGGGAACAACTTCCTGGGAGATTGAAATGTTTGAATCTTCATTTTGTCTTTTTTTCTGAAAATCCATTTATAACAATTACTGGTTATAGCAGCGACATTTCGTTGGCACTGTAATATTGTTACGGGGAAATACTATTTACATTTATTTACAAGCAGTAGGTGAATAGTTCCTAGCGGCGAGCATCAGGAAGCACCAACGCCAGCAGGAAGCACCAACAACCTCTTCTTCGTGCGACTCTGTTCACGCGGGAGGCCACTTCGACTTCCACTTCCTCTTCGTCGTAGCATGACCCCCGGCGGCATGAGCGCCGTCCCGGCGTTAGGCCGGTGATAGAGGAGCGGCGTGGTAGGGCTTGAGGCGCATAACGTGAACAATGTCGGTGGGTGGTGTACATGAAGAGGATGCAGGTGTATGAGGAGCAACTTCATACGTGACATCGGTGACCTGACGCACAACACGATAAGGACCATGGTAGGGAGACAAAAGTTTTTCAGAGAGACCGACGCGACGGGAAGGGGACCACAAGAACGAGCGACCCCTGTTCGTAGGTGACATGACGATGGCGATTATCGTACAATGACTTCTGCGCTTGTTGGGACGCTTGGAGCCGAGTTCGGGCGATTTGGCGAGCGTCTTCAGCTTGAGCAATGGCGTCCCGGGTGAAGGCGGTGACGGGACGGTCAGCGGATGGCACGAGTGTGTCCAATGGCAGGACGGCGTGTCTGCCGTATAAGAGATAGAACGGAGAGTAACCAGTTGTGTCATGCCTAGAGGTGTTGTAAGCGAACGTCACATACGGTAAGGCGAGATCCCAGTCTTTGTGGTCGGGGGAGACGTACATAGACAACATGTCTGTTAATGTTCGATTCAAACGCTCGGTTAGCCCGTTTGTCTGTGGGTGGTATGCTGTGGCAATCTTATGCTTGGTAGAACACGAACGCAGGATGTCGTCGACAACTCTGGACAGGAAATAGCGTCCGCGGTCTGTGAGTAATTGACGGGGGGCACCATGTTGTAGAATAAGACTGTGCAAAAGAAAGTCAGCGACATCGGTCGCGCAGCTCGTAGGCAGCGCGCGGGTGATCGCATACCGAGTGGCATAGTCTGTGGCTACTGCGATCCACCTATTTCCGGAATCCGAGGTCGGGAATGGTTGGTTGGTTTATCGGGTTTAACGTCCCAAAGCGACTAAGGCTATGAGAGACGCCGTAGTGGAGGGCTCCGGAAATTTCGACCACCTGGGGTTCTTTAACGTGCACTGACATCGCACAGTACACGGGCCTCGAATTTCTCCTCCAAAGAAATTCTCCCCGCAGGGAGGCGTCTGCAGCATGCAGACGTTGGTGAGTGGCGACACCACGGGGTTAACCTGAGCATCCGCAGGGACATCCCCTC